>NC_069501.1:170553186-170758186 GCF_027579735.1 Bombina bombina
CTATATTAAACTAATAATTAATCTACCCTAACTGTTATACTAAAACTACATTAAACTACAAATTAAATTAACAATATTATATATTTAAACACCTAACCCTACTCAAATAATTTAAATCTACAATAAAAAATTATAACAAACAAAAAATAACAAACACTAAGTTACAAAAAAAAAAAAAAATACTAAGTTACACAAAATAAAAAAGAAATTATCAAATATTTAAACTAATTGCACCTAATCTAGGAGCCCTATGAAAATAAAAAGCCCCCCAAAATAAAAAACCCCTAGCCTACAATAAACTACAAATGGCCCTTAAAAGGGCCATTTGTGGGGCATTGCCCCAAAGAACCCACCCAATAAACCCTTAAAAAATCCTAACACTAACCCCCGAAGATCCACTTACAGTTTCTGAAGAGCCGACATCCATCCTCAACGAAGCGGCAGAAGTCCTCATCGAAGTCGGCAGAAGTCTTCATCCAAGCGGCCGAAGTCTTCATCCAAGCCCGCAGAAGTCTTCGCCCAGATGGCATCTTCTATCTTCATCCATCCGGCACGGAGCGGCTCCATCTTCAAGACATCCCGACACGGAGCATCCTCTTCTTACGACGTCTTCTTCGGAATGAAGGTTCCTTTAAATGACGTCATCCAAGATGGCGTCCCTTAGATTCCGATTGGCTGATAGAATTCTATCAGCCAATCAGAATTAAGGTTGAAAAAAATCCTATTGGCTTATTGCAACATGATTGAGCTCACATAAGGTTTAGCTATAGGATTGAGCTCACATTCTATTGGCTATGCCAATCAGCCAATAGAATGCAAGCTCAATCCTATTGGCTGATTGGATTGCAAAACACAATAGGATTTTTTCAACCTTAATTCCGATTGGCTGATAGAAGTCTATCAGCCAATCAGAATCTAAGGGACGCCATCTTTGATGACGTCATTTAAAGGAACCTTCATTCCGAAGAAGACGTCGTAAGAAGAGGATGCTCCGCGTCGGATGTCTTGAAGATGGAGCCGCTCCGTGCTGGATGGATGAAGATAGAAGATGTCGTCTGGGTGAAGACCTCTGTGGGCTTGGATGAAGACTTTGGCCGCTAGAATGAAGACTTCTGCCACTTCGTTGAGGATGGATGTCGGCTCTTCAGAAACTGTAAGTGGATCTTCGGGGTTAGTGTTAGGATTTTTTAAGGTTTTATTGGGTGGATTTTATTTTTAGATTAGGGTTTGGACTTTTGAAAATGGGGAGCTTAGGTTTTTTTAGTTAGGTTTTTATTTGAGGGGGTTGGTTGTGTGGGTCATGGGTTTTACTGTTGGGGGGGTATTTATATTTTTTTTTACAGGTAAAAGAGCTTATTTCTTTGGGACAATGCCCCGCAAAAGGCCCTTTTAAGGGCCTTTGGTAGTTTATTGTAGGTTAGGGTTTTTTTTATTTTGGGGGGGCTTTTTTATTTTCATAGGGCTCTTAGATTAGGTGTAATTAGTTTAAATATTTGATAATTTCTTTTTTATTTTGTGTAACTTAGTGTTTCTTATTTTTTGTAACTTAGTTGTTAGTTTTTTGTAACTTTGTAATTTTTTTATTGTAGATTTAAATTATATGAGTAGGGTTAGGTGTTTAAATATATAATATACTTAATTTAATTTGTAGTTTAATGTAGTTTTACTATAACAGTTAGGGTAGATTAATTATTACTTTAATATAGTTTAATGTAATTTTAGTATAATAGTTAGGGTAGATTCATTATTTGTTTAATATAGTTTAATGTAATTTTAGTATAACAGGGTAGATTAATTATTAGTTTAATATAGTTTAATGTAATTTTAGTATAACAGGGTAGATTAATTAATATAGTTTAATGTAATTTTAGTATAACAGTTAGGGTAGATTAATTTTTAGTTTAATATAGTTTAATTTAAATCTAAAGGTAAGTTTAAATTTATTATAAAATAGGGATGAGTTAATATTTAAAGTTAAGGGGTTGTTAGGTTTAGGGGTTAATAGGTTAATTTAGTTTATGGCGATGTGGGGGGCTGGCAGTTTAGGGGTTAATAGGTTTAGTAAGTGCTAGTAATGTGGGAGGCCAGGGGTTTAGGGGTTAATACATTTATTTAGTTGCGGTGGGCTCTGGGAGTGGCGTAATAGGGCTTAATAACTCTAATGTAGGTGGCGGCGGTGTCGGGGCAGCAGATTAGGGGTTAATAAGTATAATGTAGGTGGCAGCGGTGTTGGGGCGGCAGATTAGGGGTTAATAAGTATAATGTAGGTGGCAGTGGTGTCGGGCAGCAGATTAGGGGTTAATAACATTATGTAGATGGCGCGCAGTGTAGGGGGTTGCAGATTAGGGGTGTTTAGACTCTGGGTACATGTTAGGGTGTTAGGTGTAAACGTAACTATTATTCTCCCATAGGAATCAATGGGATATCGGGCAGCAGCGAACATGAGCTTTCGCTGCTTTCAGACTCCCATTGATTCCTATGGCATCCGCGGCCTCAAGGGTGGCGGATTGAAAACCAGGTACGCTGTGTCGAGAAAGACGTGAGCATACCTTTTAACTATTTGATAAATGGGAAAAAGTGTCAAATAGAGCCGTATGTGTATGCTGGGCCGGAATAGTGGCGAGCATCCCTGTTAGATGTTTGTTAACTAGCAAAAGTAGTCCGATAGTGCCGAATTTGCATTCAGAACATCTGTAATGACGTAAGCATCAATCTGTGTCGGACTGAGACCGTCAGATCGTATGTTACGTCACAAATTTCAACTTTTGCCAGTCTGTAGGCTTTGATAACTAAGGGGAATCAGGCTCTCCACAATTACGCTGTAGAGTTCCAGTGTATTTGCGGTTGACGGCTTGATAAATATCCCTCAGTATCTCAGTAAAAAAAACAACAACAAAAAACAAAGATTTATGTGTAATTATGTGATTCACAACTCCAAAACAACTATGATGAGTTAGCAGACACAAATGCAAACTGTGAAGTTTCACGTTCCTCTGTGTACATTGGAATTATTTTTTTTGGGAGTATTTTTTTATTACTTACCTATTACCAAAATTGAAAAATATCCTTCAAATTTTATTTTCTTTTTCTTTTAAAGAAATAGGTAAGCATCTTTTATCTGAGACATATTTTCAGTTGCATTATAAAACCTTATAAAAAAATAACTGGCTCTGCAAATTTTACACAGTTACTTTGCAAAAATACCAAGCAAACTTGTCTTTTTAGGGAATAAAAGAAGGTGAAATTGAAGTGGTCCTCATTTATATGATGACTTTTCCCCTCAGCACTTCTACACACAAGTACAAAATGTGTGCAACAAGTTTTTAAACAAAGCACACAGAAAGGCATAAAGAAAGTTGGATATTCCATGAGAGAACATTCCTGCATTTGTTGGACATTCCATGAGACAACATTCCTTCATACAAATTGTTATGGTCCTGCATTCAGTATTAATGTGATGACTGTTATATACTATCGCTTCTAACCTTTCTTACCTACATTCCCTTTCCTCCTTTCTTGTAACCTCCTAATATACAGTGTATGACTTAGCAGTATTGTGCAACATCAGTGAAAGAGCCGAGCCGAGCACTTGACAAAAATAGCACCCCTGGCCAGTCACATTAAATTATTGCTTATGTAAATTAGAAAAAAAAATGCTGCTGCTAAGTATAGAATACTGATTGTGCAGGTAAGTAATAGCACTTTCTTTTTTCATTTTGAGAGAACACAACAGCTATTCTTGGCATAAGTAGCCATTCTCCTTATGTAAGTTAGAGAAGATTTCTTCAGTGTTGACTGATTATATTGAGAGCTTTTCATTTGGCAATTAGTTACCACCATTATGAAATTAAATCTTCAAAGGACTGCTAATCAATAAGTATTTTTTTTCAATCTTCTATTTTAATTAATATGTCAAATACTTGCTAAAAATAAAATGGAAAACAAAATGATTATCTTGCTTACACCAGGGCATGATGTCAGAGGGATTTTGATAGAATTTTAAGTGGAGAGATGTGTTGAATTGTAACAAAGGCGATTGAGATTATAAAGACATAAAAATATAAATGTTATATTTTTTATATATTTTAGGTTTTGCTTGTATCATTGTGGAAGAAAAAAATCTAAACACTTTTTCTTCATTTTGTTTACTTTGAAAAATACCTTTTTCTAACAATTCCTGGAAAAAAAATCTCCCTTATCTGCTTAATCTATTTCCCCAGGTTAAATGAACTTTTTAAGCTTTTACTCAAACTCTCAAATGCCACTTAATTTAGAACATTATTTCTACTGGTTTTATAGATGGCTTTATTAATAGTTAACAATGATGTGACATAGGGCCAGATTACAAGGGGAGCGCTAACAGTTATGCGCAAGTGAAAAGGGATTTATTGCGGATGTTTGTGCATTTCAGTTTTTTTGCTCGTATTATAAGTAAATGTGATTGCTTGAGCTCAATTGAAGTTAATGCTAATCTGGATAGCACCTCCTCAGAACTCTGGTTAACTGTTTTCAAAACAAAAAAGTATCACAAAAAAATATTAAAAATACATTTAAACGTATAGTTAAACTTTCTGAATAAAAAAATATTCAAAAAAACATTGCACAAAAAGTTATAAGGGCTCAAAGATATGAGGTATCAGGTGTTAGAAGAAAAAAAAAGGCTGGCAAAGTGCTTTAACAAAGAGATACATACATATACATGTCTAAATATGTCAATGCACAGTATGTATAGATATATGTTTATATACTGTAAGTGCATTGGATCCCTTTGCAGTTAAGTAGATGAAAACATGTAAAAGTATATTTAGCGTTATACTGTGTATGTACTGTAAATATATGGTATTCCAATGTTCTTCACTTAGCACAATATTCTGTATGTATTTATAAATAGGTATTCCTTTATATATATATATATATATATATATATATATATATATATATATATATATAATATACAGTATATATATATATATATATATATATATATATATATATATATTCAACAAGAAAAGATGCACTCTCCAGCCTTTTTATTAATTATAATAATTAATTAATTTATTAATTGTCAACCTTCTTTATTAGTAACGTTTTGGGGTTTTACCACTTCATCAGATACTCCAAAAAAGTGATAACAAACATTTTACATACCCCTTGCATGTCTTATACCCTCTCTAAGCAATGTGTACACCAACGGCGTGGAGCTGCTACACAGACCACCACTCCCATTGACTGACGTCATCAGATGGCGACCCGGCTGCCAGTCTCCCTAATGTGTAATCATAGAACATGAACATAACATTAAAATATGTCACGATAATGATATGAAAATGTACGACAGACCATGTCTAGATTCTAACGTATCGCCTATGGCTTGGATGACTGAATCACACCGCATCAAACCCATTAACAGCTGGGTTGTCATGGCAACCAACACAACACAAACACGTGCAGTGTCAAAGTGAATGTTACGTCAACAGTCAGTCATGCTAACCTAATTCCTAATATACAGTCACTGGATTACAACAGAAGATTATAAACATCAATACATTTTTTCATCTTAGTGCTATAAGGTATTATGATATTTTCAATTTGTATTTATCATGGTATCATAGGCGGACACAAAGTGTCTCATAGGCAACATGTATCCAAATATAAAATACAAAATGAAAGGCAGTCCCTACCTACAATGCTGTAATAACCCAAACTACTCAAAGCTACATACGGCTCACCAATAACTGGAATGGGCAAACTATACAGACAGAATTGGCAAAATTACAGGCAAAATTATGAAATGCTCAGGAATTGGGAAAACTCATATCTAACTAGAACAGCTATAACAAAACACAGACATGTATGGATAACAGTAAAGGCATAAATAATGGTATCCTATTACTCACAATGCCAATCCAAATTAGAATTAAGTCCCTTGGGTACCAAGGTCTCCAGCCTATGTGTCCACCTGGCCTCCTTCTGGAATAAACCTTACCCCTATCCCCACCCCGTGGTAACAGGGGGACGTGGTCAATGATTGTATATTTTAAGTCGACCACCGTATGGCGTTTCTTGTCAAAATGCCTTGCAACAGGCTGATCAGATGTCTCCTTCTGTATGGCCATCCGTGTGCGTAGGTTGTCTTTAGTTTTACCTACATAAAAAAGACTACATATGCAGTGGAAAAGGTAGACAATGTAAGTTGTTGTGCAGGTCAGTAGGTATTTATGAAAGAATTTCTTCTTTTTCATGGGATGGGTGAAGTATTGCCCTGTCTGTAACCCACTATATGTGGTACATCCCAGGCACCTAAAGCACCCATGTTTGGTAGTGTCCAACCAAGTCTTCCTCTAATAACAAGACTGAGAGTCAGTCTTGACTAGCAGGTCCCTTAATGAGGTCACCATCCAGAACCCAATTCTTGGGGGGGGGGGGCATCTGTCCAAAGGGAAGAAATTGGTCACTTCTTACTATGTCCCAGTTCTTAGTGATCATTTCCCTAATGTCCTTCTTGTCCCCAGTGTAAGTGGTGACAAACGTTAGTTGGTCCTGCTGCAGTCTCAACTTGACCTCATTCAAATTCTGTTATTGAATACCAAGGCCTTCTGCGGGTTACCCCTTTGTTGGAATCTACTGCACATTTCTCTCAACTGCACCTGTGTTGTATCCCCATCAGTGTTATTTCTACATACCCTCTTGGGTAGAAATTATTTCAAGGAGGGTGGGTGACCACTCGTATAAGTGAGGAGAGAATTGCAGTCAGTCCCTTTCCTAAGTGTTGACTTCAGGGTTCCAGCTTCTTTGTACACACATAAGTCCAAAAGGTGGGTGCTCTGGTTGCTTGCTTCCATCTTAAATGCTAATATTTGATTGGCACTTTTTAAGTCGATAAACCATTTGTCTAACAATTCTTTTGTTACAGCCCACATCAACAACAGATTGTCTACATAGGATCTTCAGAACTTGAATCTGGTGTCAAAAAACAGATCAGTACCAGAAGTCTTGAATTCAGCCATATAGAGGTTGGCATAGGATGGGTCCATGTTGGACCCCATCACCGTGCCAGTATTTTGGAGGAAAAATTGGTTCTTCAACTTAAAGTAATTCATTGTCTGGCAAAACTCCAGCAGCTGTAACAGCACATCCAGGGGGGAGTCCCACATAAGAATACTTTGATAATTGCCATGCCTTGTAGACATTCACTGTGGGGTATGACAGTGTACAAACTTGTCACATCTAGTGTGACAAGAAGATCTCCTTCTTCCAGGAGTGGTAATTCCTTACTACATCCCAATAGTGTAAGGGAATCCAATAGAAAGGAATCCATATTTCTTACAAATGGTTGAAAGATGCTATCCAAGAATGTAGTCAATGGCTGGAGTACTTAGCCAATGGCAAAAACTATGGGTCTGCCAGGGGTGACTGTAGACTCTTGTGCACCTTGGTCAGTGTATAGAAGACAGAGTCCTAGGGAAATCAGTCCTCAAATACTCGAATGTCATTTTATCTATATACTCTCCCTTGTAAATTTTTGATGGATAGTCATTAATTTTATTCTTCAAACTCCTCATTAGGTCAGATTAATGAGTCTATCTGTGGCTTATCCCAAAACCGGAACAGCGGCGTGATCAAACTGGCAGAAATATGAGGTTTTACTATAGGAAACTGAAGAATCTGTAGACCATGGATAGCTCAGGGTCGGGATACAAAGGGGAGACAGTTACACTGACAGTGTGCCCCTAATCCAACTGAACAGAGAGGAGTTACTACCCATTCAAAAAACGGGGGAGGCAGAGACCCCACCCCAAGCGTGGGGGGTACAAAACAAAAACCACCACGGCCACCAAGGTAATCGAGGATGACATTGTGATCAATCTAAGCTCCTACCCACTGTCTGAAATCAAGAAGAGAATTTAGAACAAAGGCTTATCTTGTATCCTTGTAATGCTGACTAATTTGATCTATATGTGGATAACCAGAAATTCCAGAGGAATCTAAGATTGAGAGAATTTTTCCCTGAGAAATCGAATGACAACATCACACTGAGAAAGGCTTCCAAATTTGATCCTGTTAGTAACAATGCTAGTATAAAAATCTTTAATAGATTGGTGAAGACAGAGATTGAGATATCCATTAAGAAGAATTGCAACAGTGTACATAATACTCTCACCTGTGAAGAAAGGACAGCCTTGAAAAAAAAATAATTGACTGAACAGACCCGCCAAGTGGACAAGGGAGGGGCCATTGTCCTTCAAAACTACGAGCACTACAGGCTTGAAATTTTGAGACTACTGGATGATATGAGTACTTATACTCAATTATCGGCTGACCTAATGAGGAGTTTTAAGAATAAAATTGATGACTATCTATCGAAAATTTACAAGGGAGAGTATATAGATAAAATGACATTTGAGTATTTGAGGACTGATTTCCCTAGGACTCCAGTCTTTTATACACTGCCCAATGTGCACAAGAGCCTACAGACCCATAGTTACTTAACATTTAAGATGGAAGCAAGCAACCAGAGCATCCACTTTTTGGACTTATGCCTGTACAAAGAGGCTGGAATCCTGAAGTCAACACTCTTCAGGAAAGCAACTGATTGCAATTCTCTTCTCACTTATGAGTGGTCACCCACCATCCTTAAACAATCTCTACCCAAATCTCAGTTTAAGGGTATGTAGAAATAACACTGACTGACCTGCACAACAACTTAAATTGTCTACCTTCTCCACTGCACATGTGGTCTTTTTTATGTAGATAAAACTACGGACGACCGACCCACATGGATGGCCAATCATAGATCAGCCATAAGGGTGACCATACAGAAGGGGACATCTGATCAGCCTGTTGCAAGGCATTTTGCCAAGAAATGCCATACAGTGGTCGACTTAAAATATACAATCATTGACCATCTGCCCCCATTACCACAGGATGGGGGTAGGGGTAAGGTTTTACTCCAGAAGGAGGCCAGATGGACACATCGGCTGGAGACCTTGGTACCCAAGGGGCTTAATTCTAATTTGGATTGGCATTGCTTTCTATAGAGGGGAGAGCGATAGGATGCCATGATTTATGCCTTTACTGTTATCCATACATGTCTGTGATTTTTTTTATAGCTGTTCTAGTTAGCTATACGTTTTCCTAATTCCTGAGCATTTCATAATTTTGCCTGTAATTTTGTCAAATTTGTCTGTATAGTTTGCCCATTCCAGTTATTAGTTAGCCATAAGTAACTTTGAATAGTTTGGGTTATTACAGCATTGTAGGTAGGGACTGTCTTTTATTTTGTATTTTATATTTAGATACATGTTACCTATGAGACACTTTGTGTCCGCCCATGATACCACGATAAATACAAATTAAAAATTTCATAATACCTTATAGCACTTAGATGAAAAAATGCATTGATGCTTTATCATCTTCTCTTGTAATCCAGTGACTGTATATTAGGAATTAGGTTAGCGTGACTGACTGTTGATGTATCCCTGACATTCACTTTGACAGCACACGTGTTTATGTTGTGTTGGTTAAGATAAAAAGTGACCCAGGCACCAAACCTAACGGAGGCTAAGGTAAAATAGGTATTTAATATAAAAGATAAAAAATAATTAATATTAAAAAATTATAACATATAATCAGTGCAGATTATAAATAGATCAACATGGATCCATGTAAATGTACAATATGGTAAAAAGGTAGACTATAAATAAACAGCATAAAAATAACAATAAAATAGCATTAGGATATGCAGGTAAAAACAAATGGTAGGCGGACTGCCTCTATGGATAATCTCCTATAGGGAGATCTGGGTACTAGTTGGTGATCTTGTGTAAGAAAAACACACATGCACAAACGAGAACGATGGGATGAGGTGATGAAAAACAAATGAGTGGCAAACCCAAATAATAAAAAATACAAAAATTACAAAAGTACAATGATTCAAATAAAAATAAATTCACAAATAGTCTCCAAATGTCAAATTAAATGTCCAAGAAAAATCCAAAAATGCAAGAAAAATCCAAAATGTACAAAAAATAGTGCTATATCCGTGATAGATAACTGATGCAAATAAAGCAAAAAACAATGTGATCCTAAAAATCAATGTGATCCAAACAACAATAAGTGTCTAAATGTCTGTGATCCAAAATGATAAAATATGTTAAACTACCACACAATCCTAAAAGTGACAAAAACAGTGTGAGACGATTTCTCAAGGATTTTAGTAGCTGCCAATCACAAAAAGCTACTGAACTGGGTGAAGATCATCCTGTGGGGAAAAAAGATAAAGCAATGTGTAGAACAATAACAAAATAATAATCCTATTAGAGTAAGGCTTACCAATGCAGGTCTGACCACTGGTGCCCGGCTGGGTGAAGACAGCTTAAGGTAGGGTGATTTTCAATGGGGTAGTGTTAGGTTTTTTTAAGGGGGTATTGGGTGGGTTTTAGAGTAGGGGTGTGTGGGTGGTGGGTTGTAATGTTGGGAAGGTATTTATTTATTTTTACGTTAAAAGAGCTGATTATTTTGGGGCAATGCCCCGCAAAAGGCCCTTTTAAGGGCTATTTGTAATTTAGTATAGGGTAGGGAATTTAATTATTTTGGGGGGCTTTTTTATTTTATTAGGGGGCTTAGATTAGGTGTAATAAGTTTAAACTTCTTGTAAAAATTTTAATTTTCTGTAATTTAGTGTTTATATTTTTTCGTAATTTAGTGTTTGTTTTTTTCATAATTTAGTTTATTGAATTTAATTGTAATTAATTGTAGGTAGTTTAGGTAATTAGTTTAATGATAGTGTAGTGTTAGGTGTAATTGTAACTTAGGTTAGGATTTATTTTAAAGGTAATTTTGTACTTATTTTAGCTAGGTAGTTATTAAATAATTAATAACTATTTAATAACTATTGTACCTAGTTAAAATAAATACAAAGTTGCCTGTGAAATAAATATAAATCCTAAGCTAGCTACAATGTAACTATTAGTTATATTGTAGCTATCTTAGGGTGTATTTTATAGGTAAGTATTTAGTTTTAAATAGGAATAATTTATTTAATTTTGTTAAATTTATTTATTTTAAATTATATTTAAGTTAGGGGGGGTGTTAGGGTTAGGTTTAGACTTAGGTTTAGGGGTTAATAAATTTAATATATTAGCGGCGATGTTGGGGGGTGGCAGATTAGGGGTTAATAAATGTAAGTAGGTGTCGGCAATGTTAGGGCAGGCAGATTAGGGGTTAATAAAATGTAACTAGTGTTTGCAAGGCGGGAGTTCGACGGTTTAGAGGTTAATACATTTATTAAAGTGGCAGCGATGTCCGGTCGGCAGATTAGGGGTTAATAAGTGTAGGTAGGTGTCGGCGGCATTGGGGGCGGCAGATTAGGGGATAATAAATATAATGTAGGTTTCGGCGATGTTAGGGGCATAGGTATAATGTAGGTGGTGGCAATGTCCGGTCAGCAGATTAGGGGTTAAAAAAATGTATTATAGTGTTTGCGATGTGGGGGGGCCTGGGTTTAGGGGTTAATAGGTAGTTTATGGGTGTTAGTGTACTTTGTAGCACTTTAGTTAAGAGCTTTATGTTCCGGCGTTAGCCCATAAAACTCTTAACTACTGACTTTTAAATGCGGTAGGAGTCTTGACAGGAGAAGGTCTACCGCTCACTTCTTCCAAGACTCATAATACCGGCGTTAGGCAAGTTCCATTAAAAAGATATGATACGCAATTGACGTAAGGGGATTTGCGGTAGCCTTGAGTCGCGGAAGAAAAGTGAGCAGTAGACCCTTTCCTGCCTGACTCGTAATACCAGCGTAATACCAGCGGGCGTTAAAAAGCAGCGTTGGGACCTCTGAACGCTGCTTTTTAAGGCTAACACCAAACTCGTAATCTAGGCGTTTATTTCTCAACTTTTGCTAAGGATAAGCAATTCAATTAACAACTTTGTCAAAGAGTTAGAAAGTTTAGTAGTATTTCTTACTTAATCAAAAGTCATTTAATGGATGTTAAAGTTGTTAAAAGTAGAAACATGATGCGCTCAAGATATGATTTTAACAATTAGTTTAAATAAAGTGTAAGGATTCCAGTCCTGCTTTTACTTTTTGCCTCAACTTACCTTCTTCACCTGTACTTAAGGCATCACCCCGCCCCAAACAAGTGCTTAGTTGTTGAGTATTGTTTGCTGAAACCAGTGCTCCCTTTCTTATAAGCTATATACTTATCAAAAGAAGTTTTACTTCTACTACTTTAACATTTGGATTTACAAATACCAGCTGCAGTTTGGTCACAAAGGGACTAATAACAACTAGTCTCATTCATCCTGAAGATTGCTATTCCAAGAAGTATTAAGTTATTCAACTTCTCATCTCTACAGGAATTGCTATCTAATTTCCAACAGGAGGATTCTACCAACTACTACTACGGTATTAGTATCAAATCTAATTTACCTTGGATGCCTTAGGTAACGGCTAATTACAAATTTCATCTTTCCTTTTTGAACTTTTGTAAACTGACTTTGTCTCTCAGAAATTACTTTGATTGCAACGAATGTTTTATTTAATTCTATGAACTTCCTTTGAATACATTCTCATACCGGACAGTAACGGACTTTATGTGACGTCACACAGCCTCATACATCTCAGCGTGCCATACAGCTCCTTACAACTCAGCGTGTCTCACAGCTCCATTTACAATCACTAGTCTGTGTTCAGTTTTCCACGCTGCAAGCCTTACTCTGTGTGCTGTGTCTCGCAGCAGGTCACGCCCCTGTCAGCAGCTGCAGTCTGTGTGTCTCACATCTCTCATGCCTCAGTGATTATTACAATGAACACTATCTCTCACATTTGGGTTTGAGCACAATTATTGTCAAAAGTTGTTATTAATAATAATACTTATTTTCAGCCTCTAAATATTTATATGGTATAACGATATAATATAACCATATAAAGACTTACTGCCATTACTTATAAAAATCACTCTGAATAAAACAGTCTATGCTGATATAATAGCCTGTACTTCAGTTGTGAAACAAATATAATTTATTTAGACTCTGCAGTTGTGATTCAAATAACCAAGGAACCTGATATAACAACTAAGCCATAAAATATGGATCCAGCAGAGCTTCCTCACATTGTTTATAATTTAACACAAAGAGTTGACCAACTTAGTCAAGCCTTTAGAGAGTTACAATTAGAAAATGAAACTTTAAGAAAAGTAATAAAAGACACTGTCTCTATTAAACAGAGCCTTCCTGACAATCTGTCAGAACCATTTATTGCACCTCCAGATTTTTTCAACGGAGATAGGAATTTATACCGTCAATTCAAAAATGCTTGTCTGCTTAATTTCACCCTTAAACCTAAAACATACCCAAATGATAGGGTTAAAGTCCTTACAATGATAAGCTATTTAAGAGGTGAACCTCGCATATGGGCAGACACTCTCTTTGAGACAAATAATGCTGTTCTTTCATCTTTTTCATCTTTTCTGGATATCATGGATGAATTATACTATGATTCTAACCTACAGTATACTTCTGAGAAAAAGATGAGGAACTTAAAACAAGGTAACAAACCTGTTGAATGTTACATAACAGAATTCAAGCAATATTCTATTGACTCTCAGTGGAACGCCATTGCTTTAAAAAACCAGTTCAGGCTTGGACTCTCTGACGCAGTAAAAGATGAATTAGCCCGAACTGAGTTACCTGATACATTGGAAGGCCTTATGAAGCTCAGCAGGCAAATTGATAGGAGATTACGTGAAAGAAGATTTGAACGTCAATACCCTGAAATTGTTCATAAGAAGGATAAGGTTTTTAACCATTCCACTTCTAATAGTCCTCATACTGGTTCAACTGGTGCTGAAGCAATGGATATAAGTTTTTTCAGAGGACCTCTAACTCCTGAAGAACGTATCAGAAGGAAGACTAGAGGCCTCTGCATGTATTGCGCATCCTCATCTCATACTTTAAAGGATTGCCCATCTTTGCCACAGAACAAGAAGAGTAAGTACCATACCAATCTTTCTCTCCAGTCAAAGCATAACAACCCTCTTCATTGTTCTTTACTTCTTTCTCTACAGTGGGCAAATAAACAACTGACCATTCCAGCCATCTTGGATACAGGAGCACAAGGAAACTACATTGACAGTTCTCTGGTTTCTAAAAATAAAATACCATTGATAAAAAAGTTGTCTCCTATTTTCCTTCGTGTGGTTGATGGCTCTGAGATATCATCAGGGCCAATTACACATCACACCATCCCGCTCTCTGTCACTACATTAAAAACACATCATGAACATCTCACTTTTGATGTAATCACTTCTCCATTATTCCCAATAGTACTTGGGCTAGCTTGGTTACAGCTACACAAACCTGATATTAATTGGAAATCCTTAAAAGTTCAACTAAATTCTGATTTCTGTCAACAGACTTGCCATAGAATTTCTTTTCACAGTTTATCCTCCACATCAGAAACTCTGATACCAGAAATGTACAAGCAGTTCTCTGAAGTCTTCAGTAAGAAGGAAGCAGATACCCTTCCCCCACACAGAATCTACGACTGCCCTATTGAACTGAAACCTGGAACAACGCCACCTATTGGACATTTATACCCACTTTGTCAACCGGAACTGGATCATCTAAAAACTTACCTAGATGAAAATCTAAAGAAAGGGTTTATCCGTCCTTCAGTTTCTCCTGCTGGTGCAGGAATGTTCTTTGTGCGGAACAAAGACCAATCTCTTCGGCCTATCATTGACTTCAGACAATTGAACAAAATAACCATAAAAAAACGATACCCTCTCCCTCTCATTCCTGAACTCATAGAAAGACTCAGGCATGCTCAGATTTTTACTAAATTAGATTTGAGAGGGGCATACAATTTAGTGCGTATCCGTGAGGGGGATGAGTGGCTTACCGCTTTTAGAACTAGGTATGGGTTGTTTGAATATCTAGTTATGCCTTTCGGCTTAACTAACGCACCCGCAACTTTCCAGTTCTTTATTAATGACATTTTCCATGATCTCCTTGACACATGTGTTGTTGTCTACCTAGATGACATTTTAATCTATTCCACAAATCTAGAAGAACATATCAAACATGTTAGTTGGGTTTTAGCAAGACTCCAAGTCCATCGGCTATACGCCAAATTGGAAAAATGTATTTTCCACACCAACAAAATAGAGTTCCTGGGTTACTCCATCAGCCCAAATGGGATTCAAATGCAAGATAACAAAGTGGAAGCAGTAAAATCATGGCCCACACCTTCAACACGGAAAGAACTACAAACGTTTCTTGGTTTCAGTAACTATTACAGAAAGTTCATTCGCAATTTTTCTAAAATTGCAAAACCTCTGACTAAATTAACTAGTGCTAATTGTTCTTTCCAGTGGACTAAAGAACAGGATGATGCGTTCAACTTCCTAAAGAATTCCTTTTCATCTGCCCCCATTCTGAAATATCCTGATCCAAACCTTCAATATACCCTAGAGGTGGATTCTTCAGATTATGCTCTTGGCGCTGTCCTCTCCCAAAGACAGTCTCCTACAGAACCACTACACCCAGTTGGGTTCTATTCAAAGATTATGACTCCAGCAGAGATCAATTATTCCATTGGGGACAAGGAACTTCTAGCCATTAAAAGAGCCTTCGAATTCTGGAGACATCTCCTTGAAGGTACCTCCCTACCTATAGTGATTTATACGGATCACCGGAATTTGGAATATCTACAAAATAATAAAACTTTATCTGGACGTCAAGTGAGATGGAGTCTCTACTTTAGTCGTTTCAATTTCCAAATCATGTACAGGCCGGGTTCAAAAAATGGGAAGGCAGATGCACTCTCTCGACGAGATCCAAGACCTATACAGGAAGACTCTCCTACTAGCATTCTTCCCCCCTACTCGATTCCTTGCTATCCTATCTCAACAGGATAAGGAATATCAATCTGATCTTTCTTCAGAAGACCAAACCCTACTAGATAGACTAACCCTCCAGGATGGTTTTTACTTCCATGGTTCTAAACTTTATATTCCAGAACGTTTCAGACAGAAAATAATCAAAGATCATCATGACCCTCCACTAATTGGTCATCCAGGAATCAAACGTACACATGAGCTCATCTCCAGAAGTTACTGGTGGCCATCGATGAAAACCAGTATAAAGGAATATATACAACATTGTACAACCTGTACAGTATCAAAACCAGAAAGGAGACCTCCCTATGGCTATTTAATTCCTTTGGAAGTACCGGAATCTCCTTGGTCTCATTTGGGAATGGATTTTATAGTTGATCTACCACCTAGTTCTGGACAAACCACCATTTTAGTTGTTACCGATCATTTTACTAAAATGGCACATTTTATTCCTTTTCATAAGTTACCCACTTCCATTGAAACAGCATATTTATTTCTAAACCACATTGTACGATACCATGGGTTACCATCCATTTTAACTACTGATAGAGGAACCCAATTCACCTCACGCTTCTGGAAAGCACTCACTAAAGCACTCCAAATCGATCAAAGGTTAAGCACAGCCTTCCACCCTCAGACTAATGGCCAAACTGAGAGACTCAATCAGTGGCTTGAGCAATATCTACGATGCTATTGCTCATATCATCAAAATAAATGGACTTCCTTTCTCTCTATGGCTGAATTTGCCTATAACAATACCATTAACAGCACTACAAATTATTCTCCCTTTTTCGCCAACTATTGTTTTAATCCAAGATTCACTATCCAAACGACTTCTACACATGACTCACCATCTGTTGATGTGCTAACACAAAACATAGCTGAAAATTTCCTACATTTACGAGATAACATCAAACAAGCTCAGGCGTCTCAGAAGAAATTTTATGATTTACGTCGTAGAGCTTCTCCGAAATATTCTATAGGGGACTATGTTTGGTTATCTTCCAAAAACATTAAAATGCACTTACCAAGTAAAAAATTGGCTGGGTTGTTCCTTGGCCCATTCAAAATTCTACACATCATCAATGAAAACGCCGTCAGGCTTGATCTACCTGATTCTTTACCCATCCACCCAACTTTCCATGTATCATTATTGAAACCCTACTTGGGAGATAAACCTGATGTACCTCTTCTACCCCCTTCTCCTATTCAATTGGGCACTGATGTCTATGAAGTTTATGATCTTTTGGACTCAAGATTTTATAATGGGGAATTACAGTATCTGGTCCGATGGAAAGGGTTCGCCCCAGAGGATGATACTTGGGAACCTCATGCACACATTAATGCTCCAAAGCTTATTGCTCGTTTTCATAGAAGATATCCAAACAGACCTAAATTCCAACCCGTGGTCGGCTTGCTTGAGGGGGGGGATCTGTAAGGATTCCAGTCCTGCTTTTACTTTTTGCCTCAACTTACCTTCTTCACCTGTACTTAAGGCATCACCCCGCCCCAAACAAGTGCTTAGTTGTTGAGTATTGTTTGCTGAAACCAGTGCTCCCTTTCTTATAAGCTATATACTTATCAAAAGAAGTTTTACTTCTACTACTTTAACATTTGGATTTACAAATACCAGCTGCAGTTTGGTCACAAAGGGACTAATAACAACTAGTCTCATTCATCCTGAAGATTGCTATTCCAAGAAGTATTAAGTTATTCAACTTCTCATCTCTACAGGAATTGCTATCTAATTTCCAACAGGAGGATTCTACCAACTACTACTACGGTATTAGTATCAAATCTAATTTACCTTGGATGCCTTAGGTAACGGCTAATTACAAATTTCATCTTTCCTTTTTGAACTTTTGTAAACTGACTTTGTCTCTCAGAAATTACTTTGATTGCAACGAATGTTTTATTTAATTCTATGAACTTCCTTTGAATACATTCTCATACCGGACAGTAACGGACTTTATGTGACGTCACACAGCCTCATACATCTCAGCGTGCCATACAGCTCCTTACAACTCAGCGTGTCTCACAGCTCCATTTACAATCACTAGTCTGTGTTCAGTTTTCCACGCTGCAAGCCTTACTCTGTGTGCTGTGTCTCGCAGCAGGTCACGCCCCTGTCAGCAGCTGCAGTCTGTGTGTCTCACATCTCTCATGCCTCAGTGATTATTACAATGAACACTATCTCTCACATTTGGTTTTGAGCACAATTATTGTCAAAAGTTGTTATTAATAATAATACTTATTTTCAGCCTCTAAATATTTATATGGTATAACGATATAATATAACCATATAAAGACTTACTGCCATTACTTATAAAAATCACTCTGAATAAAACAGTCTATGCTGATATAATAGCCTGTACTTCAGTTGTGAAACAAATATAATTTATTTAGACTCTGCAGTTGTGATTCAAATAACCAAGGAACCTGATATAAAGATTTGGAAATTTTGAAATAAAGTTGTGCATGTTTTTCCAATGAGGGCCTCTAGCAGGTATTGTGACCAATATAGAGTGGAGATATCCCAATTATAAAAAATGAAAACCTTTAATTAATTAGATTAGCTATAGCATTGTTGACAACTCTATTACAATATATAAAAGGGTAAAATCTTCAGCACAACTGTCAGATTTATTTTCATTAAACTACAACCACTAAAAAAACCTGGTCTTCAATATTTATTCAATGCATTTATGGCCAATTTAATAACAGTTGTTTAATTCGGTTTTGAAGTTAGCAGTATTACATGTCTCCTTGGCCAAATTTTACACTGATACCAAATAGAACAGTCGACATTTTCTTGAAAACAAGCAAAATTTTACTTCTTTCTTTTAATGTTATTTTTATACTGTTATAGTGCTATTTATATTCAAATTTAGGTCAGCAATTTTTAACACATTAAAAGTATTGTATTTATCTAACAATGTGTGTGTGCTTTACTAGGGTGTGTGGGTTTTATCAGTTGCTCTGTACCACATATTAGCTTAGAGTCAAAATATTAGCTCTATTGAGCACTAACACTGCTCTAGTTAAATCAATATCACTTGTATTATTGCGCTCATATTACAAGTTGAACATAAAATGGTAGTGTGCACTAACATTTGCTTTACAATGCAAAGCAGAGAATATCAGTTTTCTCTAGTTAAAAAAATAAAAAAATAAAATATAGAGTATCAGCAAGTTGACAAGTTATGTAGCAAATGCCTTTGCATCATAGCATAAAATGAACAACAAAATTATAGAACTGATCATCACACACTAAGCTGATTAAAATCTAAAGTTAAGTTAGGCCATATGCCAACACTAACTCATACTTAAACTTGTGAACCACAAAGATTCCATTTTTATAAAGTGTATAATGCTTAAACCTACTATAGACATCAAGGGGCGAATCTTGGACTCCTACCTAATATTCAAATAGGAGAAGGACATATATGTCCATAATAAAACACATATGTATATAAGAAAATATACATATGGAAAAATAAACTTATGTGATTGAGTGTAGTACAAACTATACAAGCAGGACAGTAACATTGAGAATGAGAACATGAGTGTGCTGTAAATATTTTGAATAAACTTTTGTATTTTCTATAAGAAACAGTATTTTTTTAAACTAGGATATATATATTAAGAGAATTACTGATCAAAAGGAATACTAAAATCTCCTAATGTCTCTGGCTCCTTCTATAAATACCAATGTCTCAGGACCACTCTTGGATCTCTGTATATATTCTTTAGAAATAATATTTATTTGTAAGATTATTTTAATATCAGGGTTACAGTGTACTTTAATGTATTACTCTTAGATGAAGAAGAAATCCCATCAAAGCCTGTCATTTGTTCTTAAAGGGACACTGAACCCAATTTTTTTTCTTTTGTGATTCAGATAGAGCATGCACTTTTAAGCTTCTTTCTAATTTACTCCTATTATCAATTTTTCGTTGTTCTCTTGCTATCTTTATTTGAAAAAGAAGGTATTTAATCTATTTTTGGTTCAGGACCATGGACAGCACTTGCTGATTGGTCGGTTAAATTAATCCACCAATCAGCATGAACAACCCAGGTTGTTCACCAAAAATGGGCCGGCATATAAGCTTACATTCTTGCTTTTCAAATAAAGATACCAAGAGAATGAAGAAAATTTGATAATAGGAGTAAATTAGAAAGTTGCTTAAAACTGCATGGTCTTTCTGAACCATGAAAGAAAAAAATTGGGTTCAGTGTCCCTTTAAGTTAAAGCAATATGAAACCCCAAATTATTCTTTTGTGATTCAGACAAAAACCTATAATTTAAAAAATCTTTCCAATTTACTTCCATTAAATGTTCTTTATTCCCATGGTATTCTTTATTGAAGCGATACCTGAGATACCTAGGTATGGGTCTGGACTCTGAAGCACTATATGGCAGCAAAATTGCTAAATTGCTGCCATATAGTGCTCTAGAAATGTGCACACTCCTGAGTTGTTGTTGTTTTTTTTTTTTAAAACAAGAGAATTAAGGAAATTTTGTAATAGAAGTAAATTAGTAAGTTGCTTAAAATGTAATGCTCTATCTGAAAAATGTGGGGTTTCATGTCCCTTAAAGATGCTAAATCTGATAATAAGCTCTATTAAAAGATGCATCAGACTAATGAACAAATCAGGGTACTAAGGTAACTACTCCCAGCAGAGTTGCCCTCTACACATTAATGAAAATAATTGAGATAGTTTACCCTGCTAGCTCCATTTACCATCGGGGTGGGGGGGGTCTAAATTTAACAGCCACCGCAGGTGTCAACAGCCCAGATCAACATCAGCAAAAGTCTCCAAAACATATTTACCTGATGCAGCTCTAGATGCCAAAGCAAATCCTATAATATTTAACAATCTATGCTGAAATTATGTTAGTACCCATCTTGCTGCTGCTGCTAATATTGCTGCCGGCCTTGCCAGCTGCTCAGAAACTGATAGAAAATTAACCACAGATTGGATCTCTGGTTAATTTTCTGAGTGCTAATTGTCACGACAAGCTTGCGGTAGCAATAACCAGCCACTTGTAATGGCAGGTTAATTATTGCGTGCCCACAAACTGGCACATTTGCTTGTTTATGGTGGTGTGATAAATTAGCACTCCACTTGTAATCTAGCCCTAAATGTGATTACAACTTAGGCACAATGCAATGGATTCTGCATTTTTTTTTTTTACAGTAGAATCTTGACCCAAGCATGGAAACGTGTACATGTGTATTATGACAAACTGCTCCTGCAAGCATTAGTTTGCCCTGTACAATTTCAACTGCATAACACACTGGGGTAAGTAAAATACTTCTACATCACTCAAGTTTGCAAGTTTAAAAATAAAACTATAAAGAGTCTCTCGATTACATGAGGAAGGTTTAAATACAAATGGTATTGAGGCAGGTTTTCCTTAAAAGGTACTTGGAAGGTAATTCATAAGCAAAATGCATTAATTATATATATATTGCACACTTATCCTGTGCATTACCTCTTTAAATAAAATAATTTAAAAAAATCTACTCATTACTACAGAAAAACTGGAGAGCATATGGCATATTTGTCCCTGTAATGTACCACTCTGTTGTGCGGAAACCAGCATATTTAAATCTGAATTTCATTTGCTAAAGCAATGTAGATATTAAAAATATAATCAGGAGGTTTTCAAGAGTTATATCCCTCCAGTGCACAGTAAAAACTCTATACAATTTGCCAACAAAATTATAGTTTTAAATAAAAAAAGGTTTGTTCTACGCATAAAAGATCTAAATGTAGTACTTAGTTGCTGATATATACAATACATATATAAAAATAGCTTTAGTGTCCCTTTAATTGAAATCTAGGTTCCGTTTCTTACATTAATAGATGTCAAATAAAAAAAAAGAACATCAGTTGCTCTGTTTTGACACCATTTGTTTTACAAATTGTTCCCTGGACAATCCATCCATCTTTCAGTGTAATAAGTGACAGTGACATTTCTAAATAAATGAAATAAGCCACTGAAAATTATTATACAGTTCCACAGAACTAGTGGCAAGAAACAATAATTAAAATCATCAGTCTTGCTGTCAATAAAGCCAGTAATGTCCATTATATATTTAAGTTGTTGGTAGACGATACAGCAAATTAAATTGATAATATCCTCTTCAGGTTTATTTTGTAGAAAATATCATTGACCACCATTTCCTTAAAAAAAAAAAGTAGATGTAAAGTTTGCAATTAAATAACAAAAATTAAATTTAAAATTAGATATTTGCAGTTGGCTTTGATATGAATCTATAAAAATAATGACATAAAAAATAATGAAACTTTATGCATAGAAAGTATTGTGTACAGAATATGGCACATGCCCTTTATGATAATGGTTATGTGTGTGCAAATTATTATTTAAACAAGCCTGGCAAACTCAAATCTAATCTGCATACACATTCAATTAAACCTGTAACACTCGTTAACAATGTTTCTTGCATGAACTATCTCAATATTAATTACAACTTCTGGAAGTTTGTTTTTGTCCTTATACTTCAGTGTTAGTGATTTATGTTGACTTTTGTCTCCTGAATTTGATCACATTTTAAACATGTTAGGGAATTAAAATATTTTTACATGTATAAGAAATTAGTTGTTGCATTGCAATTTGCAAATAATTTAAAAATATTTGCTGCAGTCCAGGAGCACAAATTGGAGAAACCTCTTGAGTGCTATTTATTAGGTATGTGCATTTGGTTTCTTTAATAAGATCTGAATGCAGAATTATGAGGTATTTGGCTCTTTTCAGACCCAGATTGAGTCTTGTGCAAGATCACCATGTGAAAATCCAGATCATAACATAGTGATCTTGCACAATGATCAATCTGGCACCAAAAAGAGCAGAATAGTGCATAATGCTATGTTCAGATCCTAACCAAGGACGTCTACTATTTATTTTATCTGCCTTATCCCCTTTCCTTCTCTAAGGCCTATTAGGGACATATATAAATGAGCTTGTGCACTGACCAAGCAGTTGCATTGCAGCACATGGGAGAACCTGGGGTCTGCAATTTTCAGGGCACTCATACTGGAGAATATAGACATAAGGGGGCCTATTTATTAAAGCGTCAACTATGTTGCATCAATACACTCGCCAGACATCGTTACCCGACCTGAATACGTTCTCCTTATTTATAAAAAAAGCCATATAAAACATGCGCGTCAAGTACGGTGCAAAAGTCATCAATGTTGCAGTTATTCAGGTTTTTCCCAACTTTATTTATACCATTTCATTACTGTCCATGAACAAGCACATTTCTATAAAGTTAATCTTTTGTTTTTCAACTGTTAATGTCCAAGAAATTGATTGATTTATACCTCAAGAAACAATATCTCATAGAAAGTTTTTATATTGATTTGATATATGATACTTTCACAGACATTAATGTGTATTTGTATTTCTAGGAGTCATATATATATATATATATATATATATATATTATTATTATTAATGAATTTGTACATATATCCTTGTGTATGTGTTATGTCAGAAATCCTTTTTTTTTCTTCTAAACAATGTTATCTGTCATATCTCTGTGTTTATTTATACCACTATATGTATATATTGTAAATGTATTATTATTCTGAGCAGGAATAATTGCGAATATAACATGTAATCAGGGTGTCATATGTATTTATTTGCAATCAATTGATATTTAAAAAGGACAGGAAAGTAAAAATGTAAGTTGCATGATTCAGATAGAGCATGTAATTTAAAAACACTTTAAAATTCACTTCTATTTTCAAATATGCTTTGTTCTCTTGGTATCCCTTGTTGGAAAAGAATATGCACATATCCTACACTAGTGGGAGCTAGCTGCTAATTGGTGCCTGCACACATTTGACTTTTATGATTGGCTAAGTAGATGCGCTCAGCTTCCTATCAAGAATGTAATAATGTTCCTTCAGCAAAGGATAACAAGAGAATGAAGCAAATTTGATAATAGAAGTAAATTGGAAAGTTGTTTAGAATTGTATGTTCTATCCAAATTATGAAATAATATTTTGGGGTTCCCTGTCCCTTTAGGAGCTGGGCAAGTGTTCTCTCTGCACCTGTCTAACCCCTCCTGATTGCAATCTATTTTTAAAATCCACCCCTTCACAGGTGTTATAAAATGGGCTGGCATATAAGATGACATTTCTTACTGAAAAAGAAATTCAAGAGAAGGAAGAAATACACTGAAAATAGCATGACAGTAAAGAGGTGATCTTAATTTAAACTGTATCTCAATCATGACAGTTTAAAGTTAGGTGGGCTATCCCTTTGAGCTATCAGCTTAAAATTCTACTAAATCAAACATCAATTTAAATGTTAAAATCCTTGTCTAAATATTACACTGTGTGTCCTAATGTCAGCATCAATGTTTATCTTTAATACTAATTTCACATATACATACTTTCAAAGTAAAATGCACAATGTAACAAATGGCACTTACAAGTTCTGATGAGTGATCAATGACACAAGTATCGAACAATTTGATTAGTTAGTGATAGTTTATGTGTATTTGAATCAGATTGGCAGATGTCATAAATCATGGGATTATGCATATTCCAATCAAAAGTGGTGGAAAAAAATCACTAGTGTGTGGGTTATTTAGGAGTTTGCATTATAATTGGTGCGAAAAGTGTTGAGGCAAATATGGCGCAAAGTGGAGATTGGGACTTGTATTACATGGCTTAAACATTATGCACATAGTTTTTTCAGAAAAAAATAAAAAGGAAGTTAGTTATATTATATTGTGTATTTATTTCATTTTTATCTCTTTGTCTATTAGTGCAACAAGTTTGGGGCAAAACTTTGCACCAAATATGTAGAAATATTGACCTAGATTTGGAGTTTGGCGTTAGCCATGAAAACCAGCGTTAGAGGCTCCTAACGCTGGTTTTAGGCTACCGCCGGTATTTAGAGTCACTCAAAATAGGGTCTAACGCTCACTTTTCATCCGCGACTTTTCCATACCGCAGATCCCCTTACGTAAATTGCGTATCCTATCTTTTCAAAGGGATCTTTCTAACTCCGGTATTTAGAGTCGTTTCTGAAGTGAGCGTTAGACATCTAACGACAAAACTCCAACCGCAGGAAAAAAGTCAGTAGTTAAGAGCTTTCTGGGCTAACGCCGGTTTATAAAGCTCTTAACTACTGTACTCTAAAGTACACTAACACCCATAAACTACCTATGTACCCCTAAACCGAGGTCCCCCCACATCGCCGACACTCAAATAATTTTTTTTAACCCCTAATCTGCCGACCGCCACCTACGTTATCCTTATGTACCCCTAATCTGCTGCCCCTAACACCGCCGACCCCTGTATTATATTTATTAACCCCTAACCTGCCCCCCGCAACGTCGCCTCCACCTACCTACACTTATTAACCTCTAATCTGCCGACCGCAAAGCGTCGCCACCTACGTTATCCTTATGTACCCCTAATCTGCTGCCCCTAACACCGCCGACCCCTATATTATATTTATTAACCCCTAATCTGCCCCCCTCAACGTCGCCTCCACCTGCCTACACTTATTAACCCCTAATCTGCCGACCGGACCTGAGCGCTACTATAATAAAGTTATTAACCCCTAATCCGCCTCACTAACCCTATAATAAATAGTATTAACCCCTAATCTGCCCTCCCTAACATCGCCGACACCTAACTTCAATTATTAACCCCTAATCTGCCGACCGGAGCTCACCGCTATTCTAATAAATGCATTAACCCCTAAAGCTAAGTCTAACCCTAACACTAACACCCCCCTAAGTTAAATATAATTTAAATCTAACGAAATTAATTAACTCTTATTAAATAAATTATTCCTATTTAAAGCTAAATACTTACCTGTAAAATAAATCCTAATATAGCTACAATATAAATTATAATTATATTATAGCTATTTTAGGATTTATATTTATTTTACAGGTAACTTTGTATTTATTTTAACCAGGTACAATAGCTATTAAATAGTTAAGAACTATTTAATAGCTAAAATAGTTAAAATAATTACAAATTTACCTGTAAAAGAAATCCTAACCTAAGTTACAATTAAACCTAACACTAGACTATCAATAAATTAATTAAATAAACTACCTACAATTATCTAAAATTAACCTAACACTACACTATCAATAAATTAATTAAATACAATTGCTACAAATAAATACAATTAAATAAACTAGCTAAAGTACAAAAAATAAAAAAGAACTAAGTTACAAAAAATAAAAAAATATTTACAAACATAAGAAAAATATTACAACAATTTTAAACTAATTACACCTACTCTAAGCCCCCTAATAAAATAACAAAGCCCCCCCAAATAAAAAAAATGCCCTACCCTATTCTAAATTACTAAAGTTCAAAGCTCTTTTACCTTACCAGCCCTGAACAGGGCCCTTTGCGGGGCATGCCCCAAGAAATACAGCTCTTTTGCCTGTAAAAAAAAACATACAATACCCAAGCCCCCCAACATTACAACCCACCACCCACATACCCCTAATCTAACCCAAACCCCCCTTAAATAAACCTAACACTAAGCCCCTGAAGATCATCCTACCTTGTCTTCACCTCACCGGGTATCACACCGATCCGTCCAGAAGAGCTCCTCCGATGTCCTGATCCAAGCCCAAGCAGGGGGCTGAAGAGGTCCATGATCCGGCTGAAGTCTTCATCCAAGCGGGGCAGAAGAGGTCTTAGAATCAGCCAATAGAATGCAAGCTCAATCTGATTGGCTGATTGGATCAGCCAATCGGATTGAACTTGATTCTGATTGGCTGATTCCATCAGCCAATCAGAATATTCCTACCTTAATTCCGATTGGCTGATAGAATCCTATCAGCCAATCGGAATTTGAGGAACGCCATCTTGGATGACGTCATTTAAAGGAACCGTCATTTGTCGTTCAGTCGTCGGCCAGGATGGATGTTCCGCGGTGGAGGTCTTCAGGATGCTGCCGCTTCGCTCCGGATGGATGCCGCTTGGATGAAGACTTCAATCGGATGGAAGACCTCTTCTGCCCCGCTTGGATGAAGACTTCAGCCGGATCATGGACCTCTTCAGCCCCCCGCTTGGGCTTGGATCAGGACATCGGAGGAGCTCTTCTGGACGGATCGGTGTGATACCCGGTGAGGTGAAGACAAGGTAGGATGATCTTCAGGGGCTTAGTGTTAGGTTTATTTAAGGGGGGTTTGGGTTAGATTAGGGGTATGTGGGTGGTGGGTTGTAATGTTGGGGGGCTTGGGTATTGTATGATTTTTTTAAAGGCAAAAGAGCTGTATTTCTTGGGGCATGCCCCGCAAAGGGCCCTGTTCAGGGCTGGTAAGGTAAAAGAGCTTTGAACTTTAGTAATTTAGAATAGGGTAGGGCATTTTTTTATTTTGGGGGGCTTTGTTATTTTATTAGGGGGCTTAGAGTAGGTGTAATTAGTTTAAAATTGTTGTAATATTTTTCTTATGTTTGTAAATATTTTTTTATTTTTTGTAACTTAGTTCTTTTTTATTTTTTGTACTTTAGCTAGTTTATTTAATTGTATTTATTTGTAGCAATTGTATTTAATTAATTTATTGATAGTGTAGTGTTAGGTTAATTGTAGGTAATTGTAGGTAGTTTATTTAATTAATTTATTGATAGTCTAGTGTTAGGTTTAATTGTAACTTAGGTTAGGATTTCTTTTACAGGTAAATTTGTAATTATTTTAACTATTTTAGCTATTAATAGTTTCTTAATTTGGAAAAACAATAATTGCCACACCAACACTTTGCATGTAGGATTCAAAAGTATTGCATCTTGCGGTCCTTGTATCATTGTGTCAAGGCTGATAAAGTAGATTTTTTTATATATTATATATCTTGAATTTTGTTTCAAATTTTCTTTTTTTTGTGTATATGTTATGTTTTATAGAGTTTTTTTCCCATTTTGAGCTAGATTATAGTTACCTATGAGTGATGAGGGATTTATCACGGTTGTTTGCATGTATCAGGTTTTCTTCTCGTATTGCAACTTAAAAGTAAATGCGATCACATGACCCCAATCGCTAGAAACATTACTGCATCCTCAGAGCTCTAGTTAACTGTTTTTTGAAACAAAAAAGTGTCACAAAACACATCAAAAATATATTAAAAAGTAGAGTTATACTCATAATACCACCATATAATACAATTATTAAAAACAAATTGCACAATAAAAGTTTTAAAGGCTCAAAGGTATGAGGTCTCAGGTGTTAGTAAAAAAAAAAACAGGCAACGGGCTTTAACATTGAGATACATACATATACATGCCTATATATGTATATGTACCACATGAGGATAGACACAGAACTCACCATTTTTTTTTTTTCAAATATACCACCACATGGCTAATTAGCATAGCCAATTAGAAGTGATT
This sequence comes from Bombina bombina, assembly GCF_027579735.1. Taxonomy (NCBI): domain Eukaryota; kingdom Metazoa; phylum Chordata; class Amphibia; order Anura; family Bombinatoridae; genus Bombina; species Bombina bombina. Next base: position 170,581,497 of record NC_069501.1, read on the forward strand.
AGGAACAGCACCAGTTAAGAAACTACCATATTCCTTGAGGAAAGGAGTTCTGTCGGTTTGTTTTTAACTGACTGTTTTTTTTTGTTTTTTTTTGTTAACTTGTTGCAACTATTATTATGTATCAAATATTCTTGTAATTAGATATGGTTGCTACAACACATATTGACACCTCTGATTCTGATTGTGTGTGTTCCGATATTGCCCGCCAACCTGTCATTGTGCTGGTGCTGTTCCTGATCAATTCTAATTGTCTATGCTAATTAGCCATGCAGTGGTATATTTACAAAATATCAGCTTTGTGGTGTGTGATGTCATCGGCACCTATGCAACCAGGTCATGTGACTTGTGGTTTTTAGTTTAAATAGCCATTGGGTACTGTGTATTGTTACACCGCTACCTTGATTCTAACCAGTGACAAAGGTGTCACGTTTGGCACTGAAACGTTTGGAACTATAATGTTTTAATCATCCCTAATAAAGGTAAAGTTTTATTTGAAAAAAAAAAACGCTGAGTGCTGTGTCTATCCTCCTGTGATATCCTACTTTTGCACGTTTTTGCACCCCAGAGGATGCATTATGTTTGAGTGAGTGCACACTAAATGGAAATATATATATATATATATATATATATATATATATATATATATATATATATATAAAAGCAAAAGAAGGAGTGCACTCACCAGGACTTTTCAAAGATTTATTCCAAATATGTGAACGTTTTCGGGGGTTTAGCCCCTTTCTCAGACATACAAAATACAAATGTGCAAAAACCCACACCAGACACCCTTAAGTTAGAAAGGCCATCCAATCACACGCTCTCCAGGGCAAGGTCCCACCCACAAAATGACAACACCCCCCTAGCAATGAGTGTGAATGGCCCAAATACAAACAAAATGCAATATATATACAATATGAGATACAGCAGGATTGCAAAATAAGCAGATGTATATCGGATCAAAATGCATGGTTACAAGCATATAAAAAGTCATCACGTAATGAACTTCATAGGTATGTCATGAAAAAAGCATATACACGATAAACGAGCAGAGACAAAAGGCTAACTCACCATAGTCAAAAAGTGTTGAAACTAACACATAGTCTTTGACTATGGTGATTTAGCCTTTTATGCACTCCACCCCAGTATATATGTGTTTCAAAATGTTCCCATTTTATTGCTATATGTTGATAAATATGTTTTTCTTTGCTGACATGTCTTGCCCAGTAACACAACTGCCCTGAAAAAACCTAATCGCTGAAGGGGGCGCTCAAGATGCAGTATAATCAATAATCTAGAACAAAAGTATATATGATGGGGCAATGTTAAGCTATCATAGATGAGTATATACACAATAAAGGCAGAAGACAGTAAATTCTTAGATACTGTAGTGAAAATACACTTGCAATTGTGAAAAATTAGACAGTCCTTTATACGTTCTTCAAAGGATAACGATTGCTGTAGCGGCTGCCTCCTCCTCACTGGATGGTCCAGGTGGTACTATATAAGATAAAACAGAATGGAGGGGCGCCTCATGTGTGGTATCATCTATTAATTAACAAGTCACAGAACTATTGCCAAATGGGTACTCACAAATTTGGAGAGCACACTTATGTGCTGGTAGGGGAGGGCTGCAGAATTAGAAAGGTGTGACAGCTCACCCACTTGAAGGCGCTCTTGGCGTAAGATGGTGGTGCTATAAGGGAGACAAGAAATACGGGCACCACATGTGCAGACTATTAATGGTACAACCACAACAGATTCCTTAATATGGAGGGTACTCACATATTCCCAGAGCACACCAATGTGCTTGTAGAAGCAGGCTGCAGATTGGTAGAGGTGTGGCAGCTCACCCAAACTCTAGGTATCCTGATATTTGTATGATAATGTGTTCCCTCAGGTGCTGGGCTGGTCTCTCATAGGTGAACAATGGCAGATGGTGGGTAGAAATGAATCCACTCAAAGGATAAAAGATATATCCAAATTTATTTAAAAAAGCATAAAAGTTTAAAAACAACAGCACAATGATTGCTGATGAGAGTGGATAACAGGGTGTCCAATAATCACCCAATCATGCAACGCATTTCACGGTTCACAGACCGTTTCATCAGGCATAAAAAATCATAATTATGATTTTTTATGCCTGATGAAATGGTCTGTGAACCTTGAAATGCGTTGCATGATTGGGTGTGCTCTCCAAATTTGTGAGTACCCATTTGGCAATAGTTCTGTGACTTGTTAATTAATAGATGATACCACACATGAGGCGCCCCTCCATTCTGTTTTATCTTAAACACAACTGCCCTGCCTGTCACATATGGAATTGTGTATGCTCTATGCTTTCTCTGTTATGTTTTTATGGATATTATTTGATTCTGGAGACACTGTGACAAATTTGATATATAGGATATATGGCTTACTGTTGATTTATAATCTTCTTCTCTTATCTTACTCTTTTGTCTCTGCTCGTTTATCCTGTATATGTTTTTTTCATGACATACCTATAATGTTCATTACGTGATGATTTTTTATATGCTTCTAACCATGCATTTTGATCCAATATACATCTGCTTATTTTACAATCCTGCTGTATCTCATATTGTACATATTGCATTTTTTTTTATTTGGTCCATTCACACTCGTTGCTATGGGGGTGTTGTCATTTAGTGGGTGGCACTTTGCCCTGGAGAGTGTGTGATTGGATGGCCTTTCTAACTTAAGGGTGTCTGGTGTGGGTTTTTGCACATTTGTATTTTGTATGTCTGAGGAAGGGGCTAAACCCCCTAAAACGTTCACATATTTGGAATAAACCTTTGAAAAGTCCTGGTGAGTGCACTCCTTCTTTTGCTTCTACAATTCTCTCTGTTGCATCCCAGGCACTTGTGACTTGTTATCTGGAGTGCTTGTCTTCTTTGCATCTATATATATATATATCTGTGTGTGTGTGTTTATATGTTATTTACAGATATATTTATGTATTTATATGTGTATATATTTATTTATTTACAGACATGTATACATATATAAACATGTAAATACATATGTACACATATATAGACATATATATATATATAGAAGTGCATTGGAGCCCTTTGCAGTTAAGTGGATGAAAACATGTAAACACATATTTATATCTCATACACGTGCAAAACAAATATATATATATATATATATATATATATATATATATATATATATATATATATATATATATATATATATATATATATATATATATATATATATATATATATATATATATATATATGAATAAATAAAATATATTATTCTATGTGAAGAACAATGGAATGTGAAATATTCATATTTTCCTGTTGGAGTAAATGCAAATAAGAATATGCGATTGTGCTTGCATGTGAGTATGGTGTTAGGTTTTTTTCCACTTTTTTTGCTATATTGACTTTTGTAGGTGAATAGGTTATCGGGGGCGCAATATCCTAAGTTCGGCTTTTTACACGCGTCGGTTTAGCACGCGATCAACAATAGTATACTTTCAACTCATAATAGGAGCACAACCCAACGTGCGCAATAAGCTTACTTATATCGCAGTTAACGCTCGAGCGGGAGTGTCAAATAGGGTTCCACTTGTAATCTAGCCCTTTATTTGTAATAACATAGTAACATTTGCATGTTTTAAAATAAAGAAGCTAACAATTCAACTTACATTAAACAATTAGAAAGCCAGAAATGTATCTATGCCATTTTAAATTTTATCCGAGGTATTTGCAGTTACTACCTCCATAGTCAAGGTGTTTCACAATTTGATTGTTCTTACCGTGAAAAAACATTTATGTTTCGGAGATTACATTTCCTTTCCTCTAGTCTTAAATCGTGACTTAATGTCACAAAGAATGCTTTGGAATAAACAGCTCTTCCGCCAACTCTGTATATGGACCGTTAATATATTTATATAAAGTAATCATAACACCCCTCAAGTGCCTTTTTCTAGAGTAAACAGACTCAATTTGGCTAACCTCTCTTCATAGTTTAAATGCTCAATTCACCTTATTAGTTTTTGTGTCCCATCTCTGAACTTTTTTAATTCTGGTCCCCAAAACTGCACTCCATAATCAAGGTGAGGTCTTACCAGGAATTTATATAGCAACAGAATTATGTTTTCTTCCCTTGCATCTATGCCTCTTTTAATACATACTAGTACCTTATTAACCATTGAACTTCTACCTTGCATTGCACACTAATTTTTTTATCTTATTTACAAGCACAGATGAATCCATTTCCTCCTCTGTTTTGCTAAGTCTTTTCCCATTTAAAAAAATTGTAACCTGCATATTTTTTCTTCCAATATGTTGGACTTTACATTTATGCACAAAGAGAAAAGATCCCAGGCATCCACAGTAAGTAAAAGCAGTACTTTATTTATAAATCCAAGTTAAAAACAGGAACAACAGAGGTTCCAACGGTTACAACACTGTTTTACAGGTTTCGGCCGAGGCGGCCATAATCATAGACTTAAATCCCTCATATAGAGGGTGTGCTTATATAGGGTATAACTCCTCCCTTTTAAAACTCCCAAAGCACTAGGATGATGACAGGTAAAGACTGTGAAATAGAGTAACGTGAATAAAAAGGCAAATATTTATAATTCCATTTTATGGGTAATCTAATCTTAAATTTGACACAGTATATACACACAGTGGGATATATAGAGATTGACATATTCTAATTTTGCATTTTGCTTTATGCAGAGGGGCAAGAAAAATACCAAAATACATCAAAAGACATAATTTCATAAATAAAATATTAAAACATGGAATTAACCACAGCAGTGTCTATAGTGTTGGCAAATTTTCCTTGATCATCCATTTTTATATATAGATTTAGCCACACATTTGTTGTATATTGCTATTTCCCTTATTTAAATTCCCTGCTGTTTAGATATAAACTCTTCTTATACCTACTTCAATCTACACTTATATGGCTTTACATATGTGTTTAAAGTTCAGATAAACATTGTGTTAGTTTTTTCAAAAAACACTCATCCACTGAAGAAAGTCGACTACCCCCTCTTCATGGGGTCTGTATGGATTCAATAGCATTCCACTTGAAATGTTTTACATCTTTGTTGTGAACATAGATAAAATGTTTTGAGAGTCCAGAGAACAGTACTTCATGTGAGATATAGCCCAGATGCTCTCTAATTCTGGTATGTACATCTCTGGTAGTAAGACCAACATATTGTTTCCTGTGCTCTGAACACTCAATGACATAGACTACACTTGATGCATTCCTTAGTAGGGAAATTATCACTTGTTACATAGGAGTGAAAAGTTGCACCTAATTTCTGGTGTGGGTATGCTTTATACCTTGTACTTCCACACCTGAAATTACCATTTGTATCTAGCCAAGTGCTTCTAGTCCTAGGTTTAGGTAACATGCTCGGAGAGAGCAGATTACCAAGGGACAAATTCCTGAAGTACACAAAGTCACAACCTTGACCAACAATATACTTAAGTATGTCATCACCATACAAGATGGGAAAATACCTTCTGATGATCCTGCATACTTCAGGAAACTGATTTGTGTATATAGTCACAAATCTCAGACCCTTCCTGTCATTTATATTTTTCTCTTTGCTTTTTCCTAGGATGGTTGATCTATCTAAAGAAGCAACTTTGTTGGATACTCTCTCCACCATGCATGGATTGTAGCCTCTATCCTTAAACCGTTGTTTCAAGTTGGTGGCCTCTTTCTTAAAAGTGCTTTCCCTAGTGCAGTTTCTCTTGACCAGTAGGAACCGTCATTTAACTATGCCCTTGAAGAAATGCTGTAGGTGACTGCTTTGAGCATGTAATAGACTATTACCTGCTATTGGTTTGCAGTACCAACTTGTATCAACCTTTTTGTTGTTTAAATTAGCAGTCAATTCGAGATCCAATTATATTTCCTGCCTTGGAAAACTTATAGCCTCCGTCGGATTCCAGTACCACTTATATGCTGATGATACCCAAATCTATCTTTCCTCTCCTATCTTTCCTCTCCTGATATCTCTCCCTCTTTACTCTCTACAATTTCCACTTGGATGTCTTCACACTACCTCCAACTCAATCTGTCCAAAACTGAGCTGCTTCTTATCCAACACCTGACATTTCTCTGACGGTTGGAGACTCTATTCTCAACACCTCACCCAAGGTCCACTGTCTTGGGGTCACACTAGGCTCAGATCTCACATTCAACCCACATATACAAGCGCTTACCAAATCCTGCCGTTCACACCTACGCAACATTTCCAGAATTTGTCCCTTCCTTACTCAAAAAACTACAAAAATACTTATTCATTCAATCATTTTGTCACGCATTGATTATTGCAATCTACTCCTAAATGGCCTTCCAAAACACCACCTCTCCTCCCTCCAATCTATTATGAATGCTTCTGCTAGAATCATCCACCTAAGTCGCCGATCTACATCAGCTGCTCTGCTCTGTCAGTCTCTACACTGATTTCCCATACACTCCAGAATACAATTTAAAGTATTAACCCTAACTTACAAAGCACTCAACAGTCTAACTCCCAAGTATATTTCCTCTCTCATTGTGAAATATTCCCCATCCCATCAGCTTCGATCAACCTCTGACCTACGTCTCTACACTCCTGTTATCTCTACATCCCACTTCCGCCTCCAAGACTTTGCACGTGCTGCTCCTGTCCTCTTGAACTCTCTACCCCGCTCCATAAGACTGTCTCCAACCTTGAATAGCTTCAGACGCTCCTTGAAAACTCACCTATTCAGAGAGGCTTACCATCTCTTCTCCATCCCTCATCCGAACCCAACTAATACATGTACATTAACTGCCTGACTCACTGCTGCAAATACAACCAATGTAACAAGCTACCCCAACCTTATGTCTCTGCACCCTTAACCTATAGACTGTGAGCTCTCCGGAGTAGGGTCCTCTTCCTCCTGTACTAAATTTGTTTAGTTTTGTTTAGTTTTGTATTTTATCACAAATCTTATTCATTGTATACCCCTATCATTGTACCCAGCGCTACGGAATTTGGCTGCGCTTTACAAATAAATGATAATAATAATAATAATATAGTTTCCCTTTCATTCCAGCTGTATGTAACTTGACTTAACCCCTTTATCATTGCAATTTAGATGATCAACAAACTTTTTTGCGGATAGCTCATCCCCATTCCAGACAAAGAGGAGATTGTCACTTAATCTCTTATAGAAGGGGATCTGGTCTCTGTAGGGGTTACTATCTGCATAGACGTGGGACATCTCCCACCAACCCATAAACAGGTTGGAATAGGAGGGGCAAATTTTGCCCCCATAGTCATTCCACATCTCTGCAGATAGAACACCCCCTGAAACAGGAAGAAATATTGCACAAGCAGAAACTCAACCACCAGTGCCACATAGCTCCTGTGAGTATCACTCAGATCCATTTCAGTATTGAGAAAAAACAAAACTTGTGAGGGATTGCAGAATACAATGACATCACGTCTATGGTTAGCCAGCTATCCCCCTCCTGCCAATTTATCTCATCAGTCAAGTTCAATACATGTGATGTATCTCTATATATCTTATATAAGGATCCAATGCCTAACATAATTGGGCGGCCCCTTACTTCCTCAAGACTCTTGTGCACTTTGGGTAGATGGTGGAAAATGGGTAAGACTGGGTGCTTTACATAAAGGCCCTCAGCAGTCCTATGATCCATAATACCCATTTCCACACCATCATCCAATAGTGACAAGAGTTTCCTCTGGAACTGGTTTGTGGGGTTTCCACTCAGATGTGTATAGACATCAGGATCATTCAGTTGGCATAAAGGCCTTTGATAAAAAATGTGCCTTATCCATTATGACTACACTTCTGCCTTTATCAGAATTCTTTAGCACAATTTCTTGATTAAGTTGTAGTGACTTAATGACCTTCCTTTCTTTATATGTGGTGTTATTGTGTTTAAATGCATTACTGGATGACAACAAAGTTAAATCATCCAGAACCCTTTTGTGAAAAAGCTCAAGTTTGGTGCCTCTTGTGTGAATGGGATACAATGTGGATCTAGGTCTTATAAAGGCTTCCTGTATTATGTGTGTAAAGAACATCTGGTGAATCACTTGTATCCTGACTTGAAAGTGTCAATAAACTACAATTTTCTGCAAAACTTAAGGCATTTTACTCATCCAGACAATTTTTGACTGTTGTATGACTAGCTGTATCTGATGTATCAGAAAATAATTTTCTTTAAGTCAGCTGTCGTACAAACTTATTGACGTCAAGAATGGTCTGGAACAATTTGAAATTCCTTTTTGGGCAAAAGCCCAATCCTTAACCTAATACTTTAAGCTCTATCTTGGGCGTGTAATTGGATATGTTTATTACCCCCATTACTGTTGGTGTTTTGATGTCAATGGATTCCTCAATTGATATTTCCCTTTGGTTTTCTGTGACAATGACATCTCTGGACCTCCATCCTCTGCTTGTGTTATGTCCATGGGAAAAACCTGTCCATTACCATTACCCTGAGAAGGCTTAGACTGTATCTGTTTGTTAGCTAATATGGGTTTGGCAAAATATTTTTGGGTGTCTTCCTTCTGTGTTTTAATTACCTTGGGATGTGCACCCTGCTGTGTGACTAAAACCTTACTTGCACCGGCCATGTCAGTGCTGGCATTGGTAGTTATGGGTGTTGCTAAAGTTGTCCCCATTGTATCATTCTCTGAATCTCCATTTTCCTCATAGGAACTTGAAAAGGCAGAGAGGGAGCCGTCTTCATCAGTGGTCTCTGGCTCGGTGTCAGTAAAGGTAACCCTACGTTGCCCTCCATGTTTCCTAAGTCTGCTATGACCCTTTTTAGGTTCCCCATCATTTAATACTTTGACTTGGTCTATAAGCTGTGTTCCCTTAATGTTCTTATTGTTACTAGATCTAGCTGTCCTGCGATTTCGTCTGTGCCAAATAAATACTTGACCTGATGACTAATCTTCCTTATCTCTAAGGTATTTTGTATGTTTGACCTGGATTATCTGTTACCTATTATTTTCCATTGTATCCCTTAGAATCTTATCTAGGTCACCATAAACCTTTAGCTTTTTAAATCTATCCAATTCAATCTTTAGGTCCTCTATTTGTTGTCTTACTGTAGCTAATTGTGTGGGTTTGTATTTTACTAGTAAGTGCATTAAAGGGACACTGAACCCAATTTTTTTCTTTTGTGATTCAGATAGAGCATGCAATTTTAAGCAACTTTCTAATTTACTTCTATTATCAAATTTTCTTCATTCTTTTGGTATGTTTATTTAAAAAGCAAGAAAGTAAGTTTAGATATCGGCCCATTTTTGGTGAACATTCTGGGTTGTCCTTGCTGATTGGACAGCACCAATAAACAAGTGCTGTCCATGGTTCTGAACCAAACATTTGCTGGCTCCTTAGCTTAGATGCCTTCTTTTTCAAATAAAGATAGCAGAGAATGAAGAAAAAGTATTAGAAGTAAATTAGAAAGTTGCTTAGAATTGCATGCTCTACCTGAATAACGAAAGAGAACATTTGGGTTCAGTGTCCCTTTAAGCGCAGAGAACACTCTGTCAACACCTCATTTCATTTTTTGATAAGTCATCGGTAACCTCAAAAGTTGGAAATTTATATACTCTAAGGCCACAGGGAATCATTTTTAAAAGTCCATATTTGTTAATTGTCCAGGTGTCTAATTTAAGCCTTTGTTCTTTTAGTCCATTTGTTGGAATAACACACCTAATTGAGTATTGGGACTATCCTGGCCAAAAAAGTCCTCCAATTCCAAACCCTGTAAGTCAAGGTCATCCACCCTTGATAGGGAATAAAACAAATGTTCACCGTCATTGTCATCATCTGGGTTGGCAGTCGGGGCCTCTGTTTCTGGGTTGCCTTTTGACATCATATTCACAATTAAATTTGATAGCAAGTGGTTAAAAATATATTTATTATCTAGGTGTATAAAAATGCTTATCAATCAAACTTTACACTCACTGGGGTGAGGGTTAGTTAATAGAAAGATATGCACAGCACCTAGGTGCTTTATTGTGTAAGGTGAGTGGTAGCAAGAGGATTAAATAGTTCCCATTGGGTAACAAACGGTCTTACTAACCAGTTCAAAAGTGAGTAGATTAGGAATCTTTACAAAACACAGTCAGAAGCATAAGGGCAATATGTTTACATAGAGATGAAAAGCACTGGGCTTCAATGTAGACCTCCTTAGGCAATCCTGGTTGTCGCTTGTCCTTAAAGCATCCCTGCTCGGTTTGACAACTCACAAATGTGCCTATCCAGTCATCCATTGGCACTCTAGTGCTGTGAAACTCTACTTCACTATAGCGGAATATCACCCTTGCTTGGCAGCTGTTTTCCACGTGATCAACGTGATCACAGCGTCTTTGCTCAGTTCCGGTTTGCCAATATGTCCCTGGAGGATGACGTCACTGGATACGGAAGCTTTAGTCCCAGTACTGTAGTTGAATGAATGCAGAAAGAGAAAATATTCCAGGCATCCAGGTAAGTAAAAGCAGTATTTTATTTAGAAATCAAAGTTAAAAACAGGTACAACAGAGGCTCCAGCGGTTACAACACCGTCTTACGCGTTTTGGCAAAAACAGCAGTAATCATATACTTAAATCCCTCATATAGAGGGTTTGCTTATATAGGGTATAACTCCTCCCATTTAAAATGCTTAAAAACATATTAACCCATCGACTCCCAAAGCACTAGGATGATGATAGGTAAAGACTGTGAAATAGAGAAACATATGTCAATAAAAGGCAAATATTGACAATTCCATTTACTACATTTTTTTTACATTTACTAATATTAAATCCCATTTGCCATTTACCAAACCATTCCTTTTGTAAATGCCCTTGAAAAGCAATAACGTCCTTCACTGACATAATCACCTTACACAACTTTGTATCATGTGCAAAGTAGAGATTTTGCTACTTAATCATTCCTTCAAGTCAGTTATAAAAAAAATTAAAGAACAGTACCCAGTACCTATGTTTCCTGGTTCCCACTAATAACTTTTTGTACACTAATCTCTCATGTGGCACTGTATCAAAAGCCTTTGCAAAATCCATAAAAATAACATCAACTAATTCACCTTTATCTACTGTATATATTTGCTTACCTCTTCATATAATCTAATTAGATATGTTTGACATGATCCATTACTCATAAAACCATACTGATTTGAACTCACAATCTTGTTTTCCTGAGTATATTCTTAAATATAATCCCTTATAATTCCTTCCAGTATCTTCCCCTATTACTGATGTCAGGCTTACTGGCCTATAGCTAATTGGATCAGCCCTACATTCCATTAAAAAGTAGCACCACCTCATCTTTGCACCAATCCTGGGGCACTATGCCTTAGGCAAACAAGCCTTGTAAAATTAAGAGCAACGGGTGAGTTTAACACAGTTTTTTTAGTAAATAATGACTGAATTGAATGTTTATTTTTAGTGATGGTAAATCCTAGCGTTTGTAATACGCTTGAATTTACCATAATTTTAACATACACTTACACACACATATATCTACACACATACAAATACACACCCACCAGACACACATTAGAGTCCCAGTCTAACAGATTGTCATATACCATATCCCTTTAAATCACTGATAACATATTTACTTAAAGGGTCAGTCAACACCAGAATTGTTGTTGTTTATAAAGAAAGATAATCCCTTTATTACCCATTCCCCAGTTTTGCATAACCAACACAGTTATAATAATACTTATTTTACCTCTGTAATTACCTTGTATCTAAGTCTCTGCAGACTGCCCCTTCATTTCAGTTCTTTTGACAGACTTGCATTTTAACCAATCAGTGCTCACTCTTAGGTCACTTCACGTGCATGAGCTAAATGTTATCTATATGAAACACATGAACTAATGCCCTCTAGTTGTCAAAATGCATTCATATTAGAGGCAGTCTTCAAGGTCTAAGAAATTAGCATATGAACCTCCTAGGTTTAGATTTCAACTAAGTATACCAAGAAAACAAAGCAAAATTGGTGATAAAAGTAAATTGGGCAGTTGTTTAAAATGACATGCTCTATTTTTTTTTGGACTTGACTGTCCCTTTAAATAATAAACACTGATTTTAATATATATATATATATATATATATATATATATATATATATACATATATATATATATATATATATATACACACTTTAGGACACCCTGTGCTATCTATTCAAAGTATAAGGTTTAGGGGGGGGGGGGGGATAGGCCACATTTAGACATTTTGAAATCTTGATTATTAGGTTTTCATCTTCCCATATTATCCTTCTTATGCATAGACAATCCCCCAGATTCATGTGTTCATATTTAATATATTGTATGAATATATATATTCATTTGAGTATCTTAAACTACATGAAAATTAGGTATAATTACTTTATCTGAGATCTAGTTTCCCATGTCTATAGGTATCTTGAGTTCAGATGCCCTATGTGTATTCCAATCAGCAGGAGATAATCAACTCTTGTATATACTTAAGCTTCAAAGAGTTCAGTCCCAGATGTTACATCTGCATATCTCCACATGAGGTCATTATCTGATAACCTTTTATTACATAGAGGAAAGATCAGGAAATCAAACTTCAAACAAAGTCCTATAGTGAACACCCCTTTGAAATAAATTGCCTTTACTTACTGAACCAAATGTTTTCCTATTGTACAATTTCTCCAAGGTGGGCAGCTTCAGAGTGGTCTAAGAAAAGGTGCTTGATGCTACTTGTAGAATTTTAAATAGAAAGTCTTTATTGTCATATACAAAAAAGTTAAAAAAAATAAATATACTGGGGGATTGTATAAGGCCACAGCACACATTGAGTACTCAGCGTACCTGGCGTCCACAGCTGACGCGTTTCACACCTACAAGGCGTTTCATCAGAGCTGAGTACCATAACATTCTCAGAACTATTTAATAAGAAGGAGTTGGTTACATACACCAATGATTATCCAACAAATAACTCTCTTCCCTCTCACTATCTGTCTTCATACAATTTAACATGATACATACAACATTCCTAAACAATTCATCATTTTAAAACAGAACTACAATTTGGACTCAGGTACTATTTGTTTATCAGGACAAAAGAACTATGGTTTGACATGTTATAATAAGTGGTCGACTTAAGTTAATCTTCGTTGAAAAGATTCCTTTATCAAATATACTCATAATTAAGAGAATACACTGTTGCTGTATGTTAGCAAAGATATAAAGAAAACTCCCTGTTTCGTATAAAATTTAAATGACAGGGTTTCACAAATAATCCATGCTTTGCAAAGAATTATTATTAATTTTAGAAGAAATTAATATATTTGAGGAAACAAACTATATATGTGTATGAATAAAAAGATATATTCATATACGGTGGATATACAATAACATACTCCCAGAGATACATTATTAAGGAGATATTTTTAAATCTTTCCTACCCTGTTGCTGTTTTAGCTCTTATTCCTAATTCCAAATTTTCAAAATTTTCTTCCCAATATATCTATTAATTACTAAAGAATAAGAAAAACATTTTAAGTCTGGTCAATAAACAATTTTAAATAGCTTATTTTATTTATGCCATATGGACATCCAGTATAAAGGGTGTGTATCTCACTCTTATTTAGTGTAGCATATCTATCACACCCTCTGAATCCTAATGTGACATGTTCAATTCCCTGGACCCCGAATGCACCAAATTTATTATCATATCTTGCAAAATGTTTTGCTACCGGTGTTTTTGGTACCTCGGGCCTCCAGGGACAAAAGATGCTCACAAATTCTATCCTTCAATAATATTGAGGTCAAACCTGTGTATTGCATCTTGCAAATTTTACAGGTTATCAAATAAACAACAAAAGTTGTGTTACAATTTATCCTACTCTGTATCTTATACTTTTGTCCTGTATGTGTTGATACAAAACAATCTCCTGTGTGTATATATTTGCAACTCTTGCACGGGTTGCCTCCACATTTAAAGAAACCATTCTTAGTAGTTAACCAAATGTTTTTCAATTTTTTTTTTGTCGCACCTTCTCCAAAATTTCTTTGGATTATATCACCTATTGTTTTAGATTTCTTTGAAATAAAATTACACATTTTGGAGACATTTTTTTTAGATCTAAATCTCTCTCAAGTATAGGCATTCTTTTCTTAATTGTACTGCATATTTCGTTATATTGTTTGCTGTACGTTGTAATAAAGTTGATACCTCCTCTTTTGAAACCTATATCCCTATCCGTATTCTTTTTTTCTCTCAGTAATATCTCCCTATTCATATTGGAAACTTTTTGGGACATTTCTCTCAACTGAATTGGATCATAACCTCTATCACACAATCTATTAGTAAATCAGCTTGTTTCCAGTACCCATCTAACATGGTGCAGTTCCTCCTTAATCTTATGTACTGTCCCTTCGGTATACCGTTATTCAAATGTTATGGATGTGAAGAATCTGCTCTCAAGATTGTATTGCCAGAAACCTCCTTCCTATGTACCTCTGTAACCACCATATTGTCTTCATGACTCAATTTTACATCAAAGTATGGAATAGAGTTAAGTGACGACTCATACGTAAACCTCAGATTTACTCCATTGTCATTTAGATGTCTTACAAAGTCATCAAGTTCTGTATTATCCCCTTTCCACAACAAAAGCATATCGTCAATGTACCTTGTTTAAAATTCAATATTTTTTCTATACACATTATTCATATTGAAGATTGTCTTTTCCTCATAATCAGCTAAATATAAGTTCGCATATGATGGGGCAAATTTTGCCCCCATTGCAGTTCCCCTCTTCTGAATATAAAATTCTCCATTAAATATAAAATAGTTATGATTAAGAAGGAAGGCAATTGCTATCAATATAAATTCAATTAATTATTTTTCATAATTGGAGTACTTATTAAGCATTCTCTTTACTGCTGTTATCCCCAATTCATGTGGTATACATGAATATAGGGATACCACATCTATGGTGACAAATTTTATATTTTTACCCCAATTTAGACCATCAAGCAATTTTATAAGATGTTTGGTGTCTCTTAAGAAACCTGGGAGTGATTGGACCACAGGTTGTAATTGAGCATCCAACCACTCTCCCAGTCTCTCTCCCAGGGATCCTATCACTGAAATTATAGGACGCCCTGGGGGATTTTTTAAGGATTTGTGAACTTTTGGTAGAAATTTAAAAACTGACACCCTTGGATGCTCAACAAAGATGTATTCACTCATTTTTTTTTTCGCCAAAATTAATTGTTCTACTGCTTCATCCAAGATATTTTTTAATATGATCAATACATTTTTCGTGCGATTAAAGGTTAACTTAGAAAATGTATCACTATCCCTCAACTGTCTGTAGGATTCTTCTAAATACTGTTGTCTTTCTAAAATGACTATTGAGCCTCCCTTATATGAATTACGAATTACTACATTTTTATCTTTTTTAATTTTATTTAGTGCTGCAGTTTCTCTTTTAGTTAAATTACTCCCATGCTTCCCCTGTTTTTCATTTGTTTTCTGCAAATGAACTAAATCTTGCTCAACTATAGAATTAAATATCTCTATTATGTCATTTCGTGTTTGGACCGGGTAAAAATAGCTCCCTTTGTTATCTTTTACTGGTTGTTGATTCAATTTCCCAGCACTTGTGTTACTCATTTGTAAATCACACAATGACACTATATCACATAATTCTTCAAAATCTAATCCAACATCAATACCCATGAGACTATATGGTTTTTCAAATGCATCATCTTTAATTTCACTACATTCCTCACTGTTCTTGAAAAAAAATTTTAAAGTAATTTTCCTGACAAATTTATTTATGTCAAGATCTGTATTAAACAAATCAAAGTCTTGTGAGGGTGTAAACCCAAGTCCTTTTGTGAGTACTGATGTTTCTAAGTCACTTAAGGCTCTGGTAGATAAATTAATTATCTTTAGTTCTTTTATTTCTTGTTGCAATGTCTCCTTGGGTTCTCCCTGCTTAGATAACGGGGTATCTGTATCTCTGTCCCTTCTGACTCCCCCATCTGTTTACCGTTTTTTGGCCTAGCTCTCATCTCTTCAATGGATCTTTCCGGAAATCTTTTAGGAGTGGATGTAGATACTGGGGTATTAGGGGTTGCCGATTTTTAATCATTCCTTGATGTTGAATTTTCAAAGCTGGAAAATGTAACTTTCTTTGAACTCATACTTTTGTTGTCCTCTATTCTTGAATTACCTCTGTTTTTCCCATTCTTGTTATTCTCATTTTTCTTGTTTTTATTTTTACCAGTCCCAGGTTTATTTACCATATTGTAATTATAAACTACATTAAGTTCATAATCCTTGTTATCTCTCTCATACTTCTTATATTTATTGCTTGATAAATCATTATTTAGTTGTATCAAAGTATCATTTAGTTGTTTCACATATGCATCATAACTCGAATCATCCTTATGCTCATCTATATCTTTATTTGTTTGTTCACTTTCATTAATGATTTCATCCCTCTGTTCTTGTTTAAATGTAATCAACTTTTCCATCAAAATCATTGAGCAGTCACTTAATGCATCATTCCACTCCATCATAAATTTGGGAAAGTCCCTATGGAATGCGTTGTATTTTTTCATTCGTAAACCCCACGGGATTTTTTTCTCCTTCACATATAAATCCAGAAATGCTATGTCCCACCAAAGTTTAAATTCCTTTATACATAATTTCTCTTTATTTGAAAAAAATGGTCTTTAAATCCACTTTCTTACTAATGTCCACAGTACTATCACCTGTGGCTGTGCCTTGTAATAATTGTGTTACTCTTTCCCTTCTAGCATCATCATTGCACCCAGACATGTTAATTATTCATTTTGTAAGAAACACTTTAGACTTATTAAACTGTTATTAATATTTCACTTTTAAACTGCTTATACCTTTATCCCCTTTGAGGGAATACTCTGACGGTTAACCGTTCACAAATATACTTAAACTAAATAGGTGTTTTCTGGTAGTGCAGATATTTTAATTATAATGAAGTCCGCTCTCGCTGTTCCCATGTTTTTATATAGACACATGTATAGCAACCATTTTGTTTAATGAGTAACAAGTTACCGTTATAATCTTTTCTCACAAGTGTATACAATTTATTGTTTGCAACAGAGTTTAAGACGGCTTACCATGTGTATCCTCCGCATACCAACCGGGGACTCACTTGTTCCTGTGTAGTTAAGCCTTTGTAAACTGAGATTCCTCAGCTAACAACAAGTGTCCCTGTTGTATTCAGTATGCGCACATCCTCAGCTTGTGGATACGTCTGTTCATGTCTTCCTCCTATTTGGTCTTAATCTGACCCACTGCGGCTCCACTCGGGCTGTCTGGGCTCTCCCTCTAGCCCTCGTTTTGCCAATTGTACAATTTCTCCAAGGTGGGCAGCTTCAGAGTGGTCTAAGAAAAGGTACTTGATGCTACTTGTAGAATTTTAAAAAGAAAGTCTTTATTGTCATATAAAAATAAGTTAACAAAGATAAATCCACTGGGGGATTGTATAAGGCACAGCACACTTTGAGTACTCTGGCATCCACAGCTGACGCGTTTCACGCCCACAAGGCGTTTCATCAGAGCTGATTATCATAACATTCTCAGAACTATTTAACAAGAAGGAGATGGTTACATGCACCAATGATTATCCATCAAATAACTCTCTTCCCTCTCACTATCTGTCTTCGTACAATTTAACATGATACATACAGCATTCCTAAACAATTTATCATTTTAAAACAGAACTACGATTTGGACTCAGGTAATATTTGTTTATCAGGACGAAAGAACTATGGCTATGTTATGTTATTGACATGTTATAATAAGTGGTCGACTTAAGTTAATCTTCGTTGAAAAGATTCCTTTATCAAATATACTCATAATTAAAGGGACAGTCTACACCAGAATTTTTATTGTTTTAAAAGATAGATAATCCCTTTATTACCCATTTCCCAGCTTTGCATAACCAACACAGTTATATTAATATACTTTTAACCTCTGTGATTATCTTGTATCTAAGCCTCTGCAAACTGCCCCTTTTTCAGTTCTTGCCTGCTCCCAGATAACTTCTCGTGCACGAGCACAGTGTTATCTATATGAAATACGTGAACTACACCCTCTAGTTGTGAAAAACTGTTAAAATTCAATCTGAAAGAGGTGGGCTTCAAGGTCTAAGAAATTAGCATATGAACCTCCTAGGTTAAGCTTTCAACTAAGAATACCAAGAGAACAAAGCAAAATTGGTGATAAAAGTAAATTGGAAAATTGTTTAAAATGACATGCTCTATCTGAATCATGAAAGTTTATTTTGGCCTAGACTGTCCCTTTAAGAGAATACACTGTTGCTGTATGTTAGCAAAGATATAAAGAAAACTCCCAGTTTTGTATAAAATTGTATAAAATGACGGGGTTTCACTAATAATCCACGCTTTGCAAAAAACTATTATTAATTTTAGAAGAAATTAATATATTTGAGGAAACGAACTCTATATGTGCATATATAAAAAGATATATTCATATACGGTGGATATACAATAACATACTTCCAGAGATACATTATTAAGGAGATATTTTTAAATCTTTCCTACCCTGTTGCTGTTTTAGCTCTTATTCCTAATTCCAAATGGTTACAGAGGTACATAGGAAGGAGGTTTCTAGCAATACAATCTTGAGAGCAGATTCTTCACATCCGTACCATTTGAAGAAGGGTATACCGAAGGGAGAGTACATAAGATTAAGGAGGAACTGCACCACGTTAGATGGGTACTGGAAACATGCGGATTTACTAACTAATAGATTGTGTGATAGAGGTTATGATCCGATTCAGTGGAGATAAATGTCCCAAAAAGTTTCCAATATGAATAGGGAGTTATTACTGAGAGAAAGAAAGAATACGGATAGGGATATAGGTTTCAAAAGAGGAGGTATCAACTTTATTACAACGTACAGCAAACAATATAATGAAATATGCAGTATAATTAAGAAAAGAATGCCTATACTTGAGAGAGATTTAGATCTAAAAAATGTCTCCAAAATGTGTAATTTTAATTCAAAGAAATCTAAAACAATAGGTGATATAATCCAAAGAAATTTTGGAAATAAGTGTGACAAATAAAAAATTGAAAAACAATTGGTTAACAACTAAGAATGGTTTCTTTAAACGTGGAGGCAATCCGTGCAAGAGTTGCAAATATATAGACACAGGAGATTGTTTTGTATCAACACATACAGGACAAAAGTATAAGATACAGAGTAGGATAAATTGTAACACAACTTTTGTTGTTTATTTGATAACCTGTAAAATTTGCAAGATGCAATACACAGGTTTGACCTCAAGATTATTGAAGGATAGAATTTGTGAGCATCTTTTGTCCCTGGAGACCGAGTTACCAAAAACACCAGTAGCAAAACATTTTGCAAGACATGATAATAAATTTGGTGTATTCGGGGTCCAGGGAATTGAACATGTCACATTAGGATTAAGGGGGGGTGATGGATATGCTGCACTAAATAAGCATGAGATCTATTGGATACACACCCTTAAAACTGGATGTCCATATGGCATAAATAAAATAAGCAATTTAAAATTGTTTATTGACCAGACTTAAAATGTTTTTCTTATTCTTTAGTAATTAATATATTGGGAAGAAAATTTTGGAAATTTGGAATTAGGAATAAGAGCTAAAACAGCAACAGGGTAGGAAAGATTTAAAAATATCTCCTTAATAATGTATCTCTGGGAGTATGTTATTGTATATCCACCGTATATGAATATATCTTTTTATTCATACACATATAGAATTCGTTTCCTCAAATATATTAATTTCTTCTAAAATTAATAATAATTTTTTGCAAAGCGTGGATTATTTGTGAAACCGCGTCATTTAAATTTTATACGAAACAGGGAGTTTTCTTTATATCTTTGCTAACATACAGTAACAGTGTATTCTCTTAATTATGACTATATTTGATAAAGGAATCTTTTCAACGAATATTAACTTGTCGATCACTTATTAAATTTATAACATGTCAAACCATAGTTCTTTTGTCCTGATAAACAAATAGTACCTGAGTCCAAATCGTAGTTCTGTTTTAATATGATGAATTGTTTAGGAATGTTGTATGTATCATGTTAAATTGTATGAAGACAGATAGTGAGAGGGAAGAGAGTTATTTGATGGATAATCATTGGTGTATGTAACCAACTCCTTCTTGTTAAATAGTTCTGAGAATGTTATGGTAATCAGCTCTTATGAAAAGCCTTGTAGGTGTGAAACACGTCAGCTGTGGACGCCAGGTATGCTGAGTACTCAATGTGTGCTGTGCCTTATACAATCCCCCAGTGGATTTATCTTTTTTAACTTTTTTGTATATGACAATAAAGACTTTCTTTTTAAAATTCTACAAGTAGCGTCAAGCACCTTTTCTTAGACCACTCTGAAGCTGCCCACCTAGGAGAAATTGTACAATTGGCAAAACGAGGGCTAGAGGGAGAGCCCAGGCTGCACAAGTGGAGCCGCAGTGGGTCAGATTAAGACCAAATAGGAGGAAGACGTGAACAGACGTATCCACAAGCTGAGGATGTGCGCATACTGAATACAACAGGGACACTTGTTGTAAGCTGAAGAATCTCGGCCTACAAAGGCTTAACTACACAGGAACAAGTGAGTCCCAGGTTGGTATGTGGAGGATACGCATGGTAAGCCGTCTTAAACTCTATTGCAAACAATGAATTGTATACACTTGTGACAAAAGATTATAACGGTAACTTGTTACTCATGAAACAAAATGAAGGTTGCTATACATGTGTTTATATACAAGCATGGGAAGAGCGAGAGCGGACTTCATTATAATTAAAATATCTGCACTACCAAAAACACCTATTTAGTTTAAGCCAAATGTTTTCCAACTTGTCCCAAGCAGCAGTGAGTAGGGGCAGGGCCATAGTGAGACCAATTCCTATAACATTAGATTTTAGCTAAAAATGAAATATTAGATTCTATGATCCATCTGTAGTTCATTTAAGGCCACTTCACAGATACCCTGGCAAATGCCTTACATAAGGCCCTTTTAAGGGCTATTGGTAGTTTATTGTAGGCTAGGGTTTTTTTATTTTGGGAGGGCTTTTTTACTTTTTTAGGGCTATTAGATTATGTGTAATTGTTTTTATTTTGGATAATTTCGTTTGTTATTTTTCGTAATTTAATGTTTGTTATTTTTTGTAATTTAGTATTTTTTATTTTTTGTAATTTATAATTTTTTATTTTTTGTAATTGTAGATTTCATTTGTATATTTAGTTTATTTAATTTGTAGTTATTTTAATTTTAGTATAATAGTAATGTTAGCTTTTATATATAGTTTAAACTTAGTTTTTTTTAATTTCCCAGGTAAGTTTTTATTTATTTTATGATAGGGATATTGTAATTTTAATATAAAGTTAGGGGGTTGTTAGGTTTAGGAGTTAATAGTTTATTTAGTTTTTTGTGATGTGGGGGGCTGGTGTTTTAGGGGTTAATAGGTTTATTTAGTGGCAGTGATGTGGGAGGCCAGAGGTTTAGGGGTTAATAACTTTATTTAGTGGCGGCAATGTCGGGAAGCGGCGGAATAGGGGTTAATATCTTTATTATAGTGTGGCCGATGTTGGGGTGCGGGGGAATAGGGGTTAATAACTTTATTATAGTGGCAACGATGGGTGTTAGTGTACTTTCTAACACTTTAGTTATGAATTTTGTGTAATAGTTTTGTTGCGTAAAACTCATAACTACTGGTCTCAGATTGCCGAACGGATCGTGTCGGTATAAGCTGCAACGCAAGCTCTTTAGCCTCAACGCACAACTTGTAATGGCAGTGCTATGGAAATCCCACACAAAAACTTCATTTTTAAACTGCTTGCGGTACAGCTATACCGACAAGACTTGTAATGGCTGCGTTACGGTTTTTACGCTGAAATGGCCATTTTTTCAGTGTTGAAAACCCGAACGAAAAACTTGTAATCTAGGTGGTTGTCTTAATACTAGAACTCTACATTCCTTTTAAATCCTCTAACTTAGATATTGGAAAAAAAAAGAATGTTCAGTTTGTTATGCATTTTCTGTATTAATATGGTATGCATAGTTTAATATTAAAAAACTGTTAAAAATAATAAAAAATACTTATTGTAGACCTATGTATTAGATTTAAGCATATATAAAGATGCTGCAAAAATTAGAGCCAGATTACAAGTAGCGTGCTAATGATAATGCGTGACTTGAGACATGACGTAAAGTGTTAAAAAAAATTCCCAAATCACATAAAAAATGATTAAGTATTAGACTCATGTACACATTTTTTATATCAAATGTAATTTTTATAATAATAAAAATGCTTTAATATAGTTAAAAGGAACACGGTATATGGCAAGATGTTTGACTGGAAAGGGATCCAATGAACATATAGCATTTGAGCACAAACAAATAAAAATAATTAGTTCTGCACTTGTAACCTGACCCATAATAGCATACTCACAGAGCTGCTCACATTGAATTAATACTGGGACAATCCATCTCAAGTTATATAAAATAGGTTTCTTGGCCATTTTTAATTTCCCTAATATTTTTTGAGTGATTACCAGTTTTTTTATTTTTATTTTACTTGGTTTAACCACAGCAGCCATCTTGTGTCATGGTGCACAACAAATTGTGGTTATCCAGATGTTTATGGAAACCTCAATATCTGAGCTCAGGATGATCCCAGCTCCTTAGAACAAAAACCACACTAGATCACATTACAAGGTACATGTATATATATAACACATGTGGCACATTACTCACCCTTAGACCTAGAACTTTAGTGGGTACCTAGGTAAGAATAGTGTGCATGCAGAACATTTCAGGTTTGAGGCTTTTCTTATTTATTTTTGTATAGGGGCTTTAACATTTCCCTTCACTTTCAGGTTGATTATCTCTGGTGGGGGACCAGATAGCAACCTTAAATTTATACAGATATAAGTTCTCTATAGTAACATTCTGCTGTAAAAATGAGATTCACAAGAACTGCTGGTGCAATGATAAATGCCGACAGCCGAAGTTCAATCTGATTGGCTGATTGGATCAGCCAATAGAATGCGAGGTCAATGCTATTGGCTGATCCAATCAGCCAATTGGATTGAACTTCAATCCGATTGGCTGATTAAATCAACCAATCAGATTTTTCCTACATTAATTCCGATTGGCTAATAGAATCCTATCAGCCAATCGTAATTTGAGGTACGCCTTCTTGGATGACGTCATTTAAAGGAACCTTCATTCAGTGTTAGGACATCGGAAGAAGAGGATGGCTCTGCGTCGGCTGGATTGAAGATGGACCCGCTCCGATTGATTGAAGATAGAAGATGCCGCTTGGATGAAGACTTCTGCCGCTTGGAGGACCTCTTCTGCCCGGATTCGATGAAGACTTCTGGCCAGATTGGATGAAGACTTGTGCTGGTCCGGATGTCCTCTTCTGCCCGTTTTGCCAGCTTACCGCTACCATAAGCAACGCTGGTATTACAGGTAGAAGTGGCGCTAAATTTGCTCAATGCTCACTTTTCTAAAGGGCTAACGCAGCCATTCAGAAAACTTGTAATACCAGCGTTGTTTAAAGTGAGCGCTGGAAAAAAAAGGCTTGTTAGCACCGCAAGTTTTTACCAACAAAACTTGTAATCTAGCCGTATGTAACTAATATTGAAACAAGAAAGCGCTCAAAGTATTTAGTCATCTAGAAAGTGGTAGCCTAAGTAGAGAACTAAAGTAATATAAGGATTAAATTAGAATATATATTAATGGAACTGTATTAGGCTGTCAGATTACACACAATTAATATGTCAGATTACACACGAGTAGTGTTTAGGTTGGATCACAACTGCAGATCCTGTGAGAAGGAATTGGAATACAACATAATATATGAACTGTATTTAAGTTATTCCTTGTTTTTTGGTTACAGGAGAGGGGAGAATTAGTACTCCCTGTAAAGACTAGCTTCGGTTCTTGTTAGCTCTTAATCAAAAAGGATGCCACATCAGAATGACAGTTATGGAAACATATCACACCTTAGCTTTAGTAATTCATTTATATGTACAGTCCTTGAATTTGAGGTGATAACCAGAGTGAAAGGAGTGAATACGTGCATCACAGGTTCCTCATGCTCTGTAGTTGTGGCGAGCTTTCACTGAAAACATGCAGAAGATGTCTCTGAAGGTGTGTCAGTATTTACAAGTCTCTTTTGGTAAATGAGGCATGATGAATCAGTGGGCATATTGCCCTGAAGTTTGCATAACCCTGTTCACGTAGTAAGAGGGGCGTGTGAGTCTTAGGAATCTCCGGGGGCGTGTTCGCCCAATTTGATTGACATGGTCTTGACATTGCAGGAGGGGCGTGTTAGCCTGGTGTAGACAGGGATGTTTGTACGATACGTCAGCAGTGACTGACAAGTGCTGGGCGGAGTCACCCGGTTTCGGTTTGTAGTCCATTATTGTAGTGGAACTTGAGAGCGGAGTGTGTTCAAAGGAGAGTTAATCAGGTAATCACTGAGACCAAAGGTTGCTGCTTGCTGGTAAAGGGCTGAGGCAGGAGTGTAAGTGACAAGCTGGATCGTAGCTCCCAGCGAGAGAGTGAGACCTCGCAAGAAGCAGCAGCAGCAAGCAGATAGGTTTTGGTAATCCTTGAGTCACAAAGTATAAGAAACAAATCTTTGACTGAAGTAGGCAGGAACTCCTTAAGTTGTCGTAGGTTGTATATGAGCTGAATTAACAGAACAGCTTAAGGCATGCAGCTACGCTACACACCATACACACACATAAATTAATTGGCAAGTGGTGAAGGGTTTGCTGGGAACTTATAGGGAATTCCTTAAAGGTATACATATGTGAGATGAGAATCCTGACATGTCCCCCCGTCAAAGGGACTGCACTGCAGTCAAAGGTCCAGGTCTATCAGGGATTCTACAATGGAAACGAGCTACAAGATGTGGAGCCTGGAGATTATCGACAGGTTCCCAGGAATCTTCGTCAGAAGTAAAACCATTCCACCTAACCAAATACTGCAACTTTCCTCTATAGCATCTGGAATCAAGAATAGAACTTATCTCATAGAGATCATCCTTCTGTATTAAGGAATGACTGGGTGTCATGGTTGCTTGAGCACGAACGGGAGAGTAGGGTTTCAATAAGGAGACATGAAAGGTTGGATGTATGTGAATATCATCAGGAAGGACCAGAGTCACAGCGTTCTCGTTTATCACCTTTTTGATGTCAAACGGTCCTATGAAGAGTTGAGAAAATTTCCTAGAAGGAGTTTTCAGTTTTAAGTATTTGGTGGAGAGCCATACTTTATCCCCTATGTTATACTGTGGAGGTTTTCTCCTCTTTGAATCATAGTAGCTTTTTTGTTTCTCTTATGCCGATTTGATGTTATCTTTAAGAAATGAGAGTGTCTCTGCAAGGGTGTTAGTCGTATCATCTATCTGAGGTGAGAGATCGTTTAAATGAGGATATAAGTGGAAGGTTGGGTGGTACCCATAGTTGGAGTAAAAGGGTGTTAATTTGGTAGATGAATTAGTTGAATTATTGTAGGCGTATTCTGCCAATGGAATGCTGTGGTACCACTGATCTTGTTCGTGGGAGCAGTAACAACGTATATACTGCTCTAACCACTGGTTAAATCTTTCTGTCTGCCCATTTGTTTGTGGATGGTAGGAAGTACTGTAGCGTTGGTCTATATGAAGTACCTTGCAGAGATGTCTCCAGAAGCGTGAGGTGAACTGGGTTCCTCTGTTGGTCACTATTACTGAAGGTAGGCCATGTATCCAAACCACATGTTGTAGAAACAAATCAGCAGTTTCCGAAGAGGTAGGTAGTTTTTTTATAGGGAATGAAATGGGCCATCTTTGTAAGCAGGTCCACAACCATCAGTATGGTGTTGTTGTTGTTTGATTTAGGAAGATCAACAATGAAGTCCATCCCAATAACTGTCCAAGGTCTATCAGGAACAGGTAGGGATTTCAAGAAACCATAGGGCCGTGCTTTTTTGGGCTTAGAGACAGCGCAAACTTGACAAGTCATCACATAGTCTTTTACGGACTGGTTTATTTTGGGCCACCAATAATTCCTTCTTAGTAAGTCTGTAGTTTTGTTGATTCCGGGATGACTGGCTAGAGGAGCATCATGATGGTTATATAGGAAGGTATTCCATAAAGAGGGAGGTATATACAATTTATCATTGAAGTAGTAAAGTCCATCGTTGTCCTTATGGAGGTTGTTTATTGGGATAGAGGGGTCATCCTTTATACGTTGCCATAGAATATCATGCAAGGAAGTCATAAGACCAAGGAACTGGTCTTTTGAGAATATAGAATGTGGATGGGAAGCTGATAAAGGTCTGGTCTCCTTTCTAGAGAGGGCATCAGCCTTCCCATTCCTAGACCCAGGTCTGTACGTAATATGAAAATTAAACCTGGTGAAGTAGAGACTCCAACGGAGCTGGTGGGCTGATAGGGTTTTACTTGTTTGGATGTATTCCAAATTCCGATGGTCGGTGAACACGAGTATGGGGACTTTAGTGCCTTCTAGCAAGTGTCGCCAGTGTTCGAAGGAGGATTTGATCACTAACAGCTCTTTCTCTCCTATGGGATAGTTTAGTTCTGGAGCAGTCATCAACCTGGAGTAGAAGGCTACGGGATGCATAGGCTCAGTTGGAGCTTGTCGTTGTGAAAGGATGGCACCAAGAGCGTAGTCACTCTGGATTGGGGAACTGGAGGATAGGTGCTACAGTAAAGGATTTTTTCAGTTTCTCGAATGCCTCTTGAGCAGCAGGACACCAACGGAAAGGAACATGTGTACCAGTGAGCGCACTGAGGAGTTTTGCGATCTTGGAGAATCCTTTTATAAACTTGCAGTAGAAGTTGGCGAATCCGAGAAACCGCTGCACCTCCTTCCGATATCTGGGAACGGGCCAACTTTTTATGGCATCCACTTTATCATCCTCCATCTTGATCCCGGAGGATGATATGAGATATCCTAAAAAGGAGACTTCTTTGGCATGGAATAGACATTTTTCGGGTTTAGCGAAAAGTTGGTGAGTCCTGAGACATCCAAGGACCCAGCGGAAATGTTTCCTATGGTCTTCATATATTCTGCTCATCTCAGTGAAGAAATCAGTTAAGGATCCTAGAACTGGAACATTGTTTTCAAAAAATAGGTCCACCCATACCCTTGGTTCACCTCTCAGGAAGGAGATTACTGTCATGACCTTAATTCTCTCTGTGCAGTATGTTTTAGGTCTCATTTGGAATAAGAGATTGCATGCATTTTTGAATTGTCTGAAGAAAGACCTGTCTCCTGAGAATTTCTCGGGTAGGCATACTTGTGGTTCCGGGGTATTGTCTCTCATTATGATTCTGAGACTATCATTTTGTATTTGGAGATCCCATAGTCCTTGGGTTAACTGATCAACACGTTGTGTCAAGTCGTAAACAATGTTGGGGAGATCTGCTGGATCCATGTATGTGGCCAATTAATATGTCAGATTACACACAAGTAGTGTTTAGGATGGATCACAACTGCAGATCCTGTGAGAAGGAATTGGAATACAAGATAATATATGAACTGTATTTAAGTTATTCCTTGTTATTTGGTTTCAGGAGAGGGGATAATTAGTACTCCTTGTAAAGACTTGTAGTTGAATGATAGCTTTAATACTTGTTAGCGCTTAATCAAAAAGGATGCCACATCAGAATGACAGTTATGGAAACATATCAAACCTTAGCTTTAGTAATTCATTAATATGTACAGTCCTTGAATTTTAGGTGATAACCAGAGTAAAAGGAGTGAATGCGTGCATCACAGGTTCCTCATGCTCTGTAGTTGTGGCGAGCTTTCATTGAAAACATGCAGAAGATGTCTCTGAAGGTGTGTCAGTATTTACAAGTCTCTATTGGTAAATGAGGTGTGATGAATCAGTGGGCGTATTGCCCTGAAGTTTGCACAACACTGTTCACGTAGTAAGAGGGGCGTGTGAGTCTTAGGAATCTCCGGGGGCGTGTTCGCCCAATTGATTGACATGGTCTTGACGTTGCAGGAGGGGCCTGTTAGCCTGGTGTAGACAGGGATGTTTGTATGATACGTCAGCAGTGACTGACAACTGCTGGGCGGAGTCACCCGGTTTCGGTTTGTAGTCCGTTATCGTAGTGGAACTTGAGAGCGGAGTGTGTTCAAAGTAGAGTTAATCAGGTAATCACTGAGACCAAAGGTTGCTGCTTGCTGGTTAAGGGCTGAGGCAGGAGTGTAAGTGACAAGCTGGATCTTAGCTCCCAGTGAAGGGGTTGCTGGGAACTTATAGGGAATTCCTTAAAGGTATACACATGTGAGATTAGAATCCTGACATAAGCAATAGGAAACTTGGTGGAGACACAAAGACCAAAACAATGATGCAAACTTAAGAGAGCCAAAAGTTTTTGGAAAAAATAAGTGGAAGTTCAAGAAGCACATGGTTTACTGGCAGTAATACAACCTACTAATCAGTGTTTTTCTTACCACATGTTTGTGAGAAAAATATATCTCTGACCATAGAGTTTCAATGAGTGCAATTTAAAACAGGGAAAACATCCTTAATTACTCTTATTATTTTTGCAAGAGCCAATATCTGCTCTGATAAGTTCCTCACTCTATGAAAGGAGGGAACTTCATATGTTTTAAATTCTTCCACTTGTGGATTAAGTTTTGCAAACAAATACAAATGTTCATTAATCACTTTAGACCTTATCACTTAATGTACTATATTCTGATACAAACATAAACTTTTTCAGTTTTTCCCCCCGGTAAACCAGATGTCTTATACACCTCCTCTTGTTTCCCTTGAAGGGAACAGTGTACTTGAAGTTGTGCATTGTTTAAAAAGATAGATAATCCCTTTATTACCCATTCCCCAGTTTTGCATAGCCAACACTGGTATATTACTACATTTTTTACCTCTGTGATTACCATAAATCTAAGCCTCTACATACTGCCCCTTATCTCAGTTCTTTTGATAGACTTGAACTTTAGCCATTCAGTGCTGCTTCCTAAATAACTTAATGGGAGTGAGCACAGTGTTATTTAGATATCATGCATAAACTAGCACTGTCTAACTGTGAAAAACTATAAACATGCACTGAGATAAGAGGCGATCTTCACCTGTTTAGAAATCAGTTTGAGCCTACCTAGGTTTAGCTTTCAAAAGGATTCCAAGAGAACAAAGCAAATTTGATGATAGAAGTAAAATGGAAAGTTATTTAAAATTGCATGCCCTAGCTGAATCAAGAAAGTTTAATTACTTCCATAGGGAAACCTCACCAAAGGAACATTTGTCCCATCTTATCTACCCTTCTTTGTAACTGGCCCTCATCCATTTACTTTTTGGACTGATTCAAAAACTATTCTATGATGGAAACTAGTGTATTGTAATAAGATATTGTGGTCTGTCTCTTTAACAAACAAATTAGTCTTTAAGTCTAACATTGGTATCTAAGAAGTTCAATCTTTCTTTAGAATATGTCATGGTAAACTTAAAACCCAAAAGTGCACATAAATATATTTGCATAGGAGGCATTTCCATGCCTTATAGTATAACACCATTCTCAATAAATCATCCAAAGGTCTGAATAAGCTTTGAGATTTAAATTTGTGGTTGAAGGATAATAAAATAAATTGTTCTAAAATAAGTTTTATATGATTTTGTGGTTCAAAAATGTAATTTAAAATGTTGATGGTCTTTAAATTTAAAAACTAAAGGAATAAATGTTTTGATGATGTGTAGTTATATATGTAACCATTAGGTGATGTTAGTGATAGCTACAGTAAATGTAAAAATTGACTCAACACTAGGTGTCAGTTAGTGTGACTTAAAGTAGAAGTAAAAAAAAAAAATCACCCTACAGGTGTATGTAACTATTTAACCTCTTGAGTGCTAATGACGGCGCTGAGCCATTGCAGAGTTTCTCACTCAGGTGCTAACGACGGCTGAGAGCCGTCGCTAGCACTCTCCCACCTTGAGGGAGATCTGGGGGCTCCCACCCGCTCCTACCCCGGTGATCGTGCCTGGAGAGTGACAGGCATCGCCGGGGCTTTCCGTTTTGCGCGGTGACGTCATGCGTAATGACGTGATGACGTCTCTGCGCAACTTTATTTAAAAATGACAAAGGACAATATAGGGAAAGGGGGCATGCTGCTTAGAAGCCTGTATCTCAGGCATCTAAGCAGCTACAGACCCCAAGACCCACCGTTGGAAAGGTAATCGCCTAACCTTTCCAACGGTATAAGTCTTGGGGATCTGAAAAGAAAACGAAAAAAAAGTAAAAAAAAAATATTTAAAAAAATGTAAAATTTAAAAAACCCTCAAATGTGCTTAGCACCCAGGTGGGAAAGTGCTTAGCACTCGAAGGGTTAATTAGTATAAACTTTAACTATTTATGGAACCATTACATGTGTAGCATTACATGTGCCTGTATATGTCCATTGTACCTAAAGAAATCTAAAGAAACTTTTTATGAAAGTGCTGTTGTTCTTTTTTTTAATATTGCATAAAATTTGATGTAAGGAATCTACCCCATAATGGGCATGATCACAGATGTCTAACAACTATAACTGGCTTTATTGTTGAACTTTAACATGAAACTCTACTTATGTGAAAACTATTAAATATATTGGCAGAGAATGCTATTTCCTACATTTCCAAACCTAGAGCTCCATGTACAAAGCAGCAAGTGCTGCTCCGGAGACCTTACAGGGCAGGTTCCCATATGCGAGCCTTCTTCCCACAATGTAAGAAGCAGCGGTCATTAGACAATTTAATATTATATAAAATGTGATGTAAGGAAGCTACCCCATAATGGGCATGATCACAGATGTCTAACAACTATAACTGGCTTTATTATTGAACTTTAACACAAAACTCTACTTAAGTGAAAACTATGAAATATATTAGCAGAGAATGCTATTTCCTACATTTCTGGACCTAGAGCTCCATGAACAAAGCAGTGAGAGCTGCTCCGGAGCCCTCCAGAGTATATGTGAGCCTGCTTCCCACATATGTGACCACTACTTCTTACACCCTACGCCACCTCTGAGGTGGTGAGGACAAATCACCAAGAGCACCATCGCTCTCTGTGATTGACAGCCCCTTCAGTAGCGTGATTAGTGTTATTTTATTATCATTAAATAATAACTTAGAAAAATAACAAATCTAAATAACTTTAAAATCTTATATGATGGTGAGTCATAAACTATTTCAATATGTCAATAGACATAATACTGTTTAAAGGGACACTGAACCTAAATGTTTTATTTTATGATTCAGATAGAGCATGTCATTTTAAGCAACTTTCTAATTTACTTCCATTATCAATTTTTATTTGTTCTTTTGATATCTTTATTTGAAAATAAGGCATCTCAGCTAAGGAGCCAGCTAATTTTTGGTTCAGTACCATGGACAGCATTTGTTTAAAAGTGCTGTCCAATCAGCAAGGACAACCCAGGTTGTTCACCAAAAATGGTCCGGCATCTAAACTTACTTTCTTACTTTACAAATAAACATACCAAGAGAATGAAGAAACTTTGATAATAGGAGTAAATTAGTAAGTTGCTTAATATTGCATGCTCTATCTGAATCACAAAAGAAAGTTTTTGGGTTCAGTGTCCCTTTAATCAAGTAATTATTGATAATTGATGCCTTATGGGCACTTAATCAATACTAAAAATTCATCAAGTATGCAATGAACTGACATCTTTTCATGTCTGAACACTTTACGGCAATCATAAACGAATATGGGCTACAATGGGATATGGCTACTGAGGAAAGTTTGAGATAAAATAGCTTCCTTTTAGCGATGTTCAGATGATATTGTCTATTCAGTTATTACAACAATGCTGCATTAAACATTTGTGTATCATGTCTCTTTAATATTGAATAAAAAACTCATTAAACATATGTACATTTAATATATTGCATTGTCATTGTGATCCTGCCCTGTGTTTTTCTATTTTCCTATTTGCTCATAATGATTACTTTTTACTATTCTTTATCAAAATTATTTTTATGGAAAGCTGATCAAATACTTTTGAAAGAGCATTTGGTATAAAACTTTTAAGTTATGTTTTTGAGACACCAGGAGTTTTCTGGAATATATACTTTTACCTAGTTTTGTTATGTGTTTCATGTTAGCCTATAAATAAGCTTACATTACATCTTATTTTAAGATTGATGGATTACGTGTGGACGTTTCAATTGACCCAGGTTATTGTAACCATTATGAGTGCAGGTTATAAGTGTAAATGGTTGAAATGTAATTATAGCTATTTACAATATAAAAAACTAAAGTCACAGAATAATGACAAATATTCTGCATTATTTTAATACAACTCTGAAAATGCATAAGAAAATGGTTCTAAATGTTGAGCTTTTAATAATGCACAATGACAGTTGTAACAGCAGGGAAGCAGCCAATTTAAATCACATTTTAAGCAAGTATGGGAGCTTTTCTCTCCTGAGATAATTATTGCTATTTTAACAATAATTTCCTTTGCATGTTTATTAAGATATTTCAATTCTTGTCACAATAAAAAAAAATGCAGTGGTTAATGTCCTATCAAGTTGGTATTAATATCAAGTTACTTGTTTAAATAATTTATTGGTGAAGTATGGTAAGAAAAAAAAAAAGAAAAGTGAGATAGCGATGTGCAAAAGGAAAGTTCTTATAACAGACAAACATAAAGTAATACAGTTGAGATATCAACTGGAAACTGGGCCTGATATAGCATCTATGGTATTTCTACATTATCAAGTTTATGTTCAGACACAGGTGTACTTGCAAGCCGTTTCCTTTTTCATTACTTAATAACATGCATTAGACATTCATACTTCCCTGACTCTTAATCTACAAATTCTATTTTTTTTCCTATCCACTGTAACAGTTTACACTACAATAATAGATGTGAAGAATAAACTATGTTTTTATAGTAGGTAATAAGTACTTTTTGAAGCTGTCGGTACAGGTTATAGACTCTGAAATACTTCTATACAGCTATATTTATCTTAAGCTCCAAATATTAAACAGAACCATTACAAAATGATTAAATTAAACTATACATTTTTCTATATATTTGCAATATTAGAAATGCATCAGATGTGTGTTTTTCATTTGTATTAAGGTTTACTGTACTTGTTTTATGTACATTTCTAAAAGGAGAAATATATTTTTTCAATGCAGGTTTAACATTGATTAGAGATACTATATAGTCATACAGGAAGAGAGAGCGCCAAAAAGGCTAAAATATCACCCTATTCTATTAACAATCTATATTAAAATCCAGTTCTATAGAAAAGTAGTAAAATCATCATTTATTATAATAAAAATGACAGGTAATAGGGTACCCTATAGTGGACCAAATTATATTTAAATAAGTACATAAGATGGTTAAATAAAAGAACAAGTGTGATAATGTGGTGGTGTTCTCAAATATTTCTGATGAGAAATAACCAGTGTTATGCTCCCATTTGAGAGTTTCCACCCCCTTAACGCTGATTAACCATTGGCAAACTTATAAATAAAGACAGACAAACATAACTGGATGAAAGGTTGAGGTTGGGTTTATGTGAACAATAATAAATCAAATTGAATTTTCTTGAAGTCACTTAAATAGAGGTAGCGGCATATGAGGCATTTGAGACCATATTAAACCCCATACAGCAAATATTTAGTATCAGGTATCCTAAAGGTTCTTGAGCCAGCGGGCCTGCAGGGCAGTGCACCCCCAGGACATGACCTGGGGACATCCCCCGCCCATTAGCTTGACTGTCACCCCTGAGGACCCTGTACTCAAAGATTGGGTCAGGACCTTCCGATGCTAGGAGATAAACCAATGTAGCCACTCCGACCTATAAGCCACCGAGGTAATGAAGTATACAACACACTATTCCCCAGGGAGTCCTCAAATGAAAGGCAGAGGACTTATTAAGATTAGGTCAACTAACCCAATCCCTGCCTACGGCTATGTCAGCAACCCTATGAAAGCTTTTATCCTCTATTGCCATCCAAATGTTTTGTTCAACAAACTTGCTATTTTTTATTTATTTTTTTTACATAGGGAGGGAAGGTCAAACTTTTCCACTGGAATCATGAAGAATTAGAGGAAAAGAGGCCTTATCCCTTCACTTAAGTATGATGACTATACCTCCTCCCACTGACAGGCAACAATATTGCAACAAGGGAACCACCCAGGGCCCTGCATGTCATCTAGGGAGCTAGGCCCTTAATTATGTTTCTGGATACCAGCTCCTTGCACTTCTATCAATTTTTCAGCATATTCAGTCCCTGAGGGAGCCCACAGAACAATTAGGTGCACATAACCCAAGGTGATAGATAGATAGATAGATAGATAGATAGATAGATAGATAGATAGATAGATAGATAGAAGTTTTATTCATTTTTTAAATGATTTGCTATTGAAGTTTATGTTTACTTTAAATGTATTCTCCTTCAACATATACCATAGAAAAAGCTTACAAAACATATTTAGAATGCATCACACATTTAATCTATAATATGAGAATAACTCTAAAAATAGTTTGTATTAATAGTTTGAATATATCCTTGCATTATTTGTTTATTTTTGGATCATCCTATCTTGCCAGCTTTGGAAGAAACTGAATCTTAAAAGATAAGCTTGTTGGAAAAAAATGTTTTCAAAATACATGCACTTGTTTCCTACAGGGTAAATAAATGCTTGCTGTGTTCAAGTTAAGAACAGAAAAAAATGTCAAGATAATATTCAAGCAATTGTGAGAATGTCTGATAAATTGCGCATGGAAATTCAAAACCATAAAGGAAAATCAGATAATAATTCAACCTTACTATAGCAATGTCATATAGTAAATTAGCAACCTGCTCTTTTTGTTCATGCCTGTCTAGTAGTTTACAAAATCTGAGGCTGTTTTGACTTTTCTACAATGGAAAGGTGAACAGAAAAAATGACATTAGGTATGTATAAGAATAAAGACTTTTTAATAATATCTTACTCATCCTTGCATAATCTGTTAAAGTGCTTTCTTTACCAACACTGCACAAAACTGAATATTTAAGTACAATTTGTCAAATAAAAAAAATTCTACGTAACACAAGCAAAATGTAAAATATGTTATACTATGGAAAATTATTTGGAGCAATTTATAAAGTTTCTGTTATTTTGGTTGCACTGGAAATTGA
This sequence comes from Bombina bombina, assembly GCF_027579735.1. Lineage (NCBI taxonomy): Eukaryota > Metazoa > Chordata > Amphibia > Anura > Bombinatoridae > Bombina > Bombina bombina. Next base: position 170,616,791 of record NC_069501.1, read on the forward strand.
ACATAATAAAAGAAGATCAGTGAGATATTTTATATTTAATAGACCTATATCACATATAGTGCTAGATGAGTGGAGCACTAACAGTTACATGAAAAGAGGTTTATCGTTTGTGTTTGCGAGTATCAGGTTTTTTGCTCATTTTACAAGTTGAAAGTAAACATGATCGCTCAGAGATCTGGTTAACTGTTTTGCAAAACAAAAAAGTGTAACAAAACACATCAAAAATACATTACAAAGTACAGTTACACTCAAAATAACACCACCTGTTAAAATAATTATATATATATATATATATATATATATACTGTTTATATTTGTGTGTGTACATATGAATCTATGTATTTATATGTGTATATATGTATTTACATAAATGTAAATAAGTGTATTGGAGCCCTTTGGAGTTAAGTACAGTATATGCAAACATTTAAAAACATATGCATACAATATTCATATTTAACAAAGTGTTATACTGTACGTATGTATATATGTATGTACAGTAAATATTCCACATTCTAATGTTTTCCACATAGGGAAATATGTTCTAAGCATTTTTAAATAGATTTTCCTATTTATATCTGTGTATATCTATACCTATATATAATTTATATATATATATATATATATATATATATATATATATATATATATATTGTATTTAATGAATAAATAGAACATATTCTTCTATGTGAAGAACATTGGAATGTCAAATATCTTGTCAGGTTAGTGCACTTGAGGATATGCAATCGGGTTTACCACTTGCGGAGATACAGCGTCCCTTAATGACGATGACATACCCTGTATATCACTAGTAGTTAAGTGTTTTCCTGCCTATAATAGCGCAGGTCTCACCACCAGCTTCAAGACCACACTATTACAGCCTCCCTCCCTCCCTCCTGCAGGTGTCCTAAAATATTACAGTCTTGCAACTGGTGGCAAAACAGCACTATTGAAAAAAGCAAGCCCCACACAACGACCTGCAAAGTACAGGGTACATCGCTGGTCGTTAATTGTTTAACCATCATGTCCTCTTCCTGAAATAACCCCACATTAGCTACTCCCATTTATCTTTGCATTGTAGTCCTCTTGATCTTTCTTTTCTTTACCCTTATTTCAACCTCATTTTCCTACTAACCCTTTTTTCCCCATTGTTCTTATCTGTATGTTCCCATGTATCTCCCTGCCTTTTTCTTGTTAAATATCTCTCCATAAACACTTTGGGCTAGATTATAAGTGGAGTGCAAAATATCGATTCCGCAAAAGTAATATTTGCACCCCACTTATTAATACCAGCGCACGCAAATGTGCACTGTTATTGAAAGTTAGGTGCAAGTTAGTGCAAGCAAAGGGGGTAAGTAGTGCAGCGATGGGCAGCAGATTGTAAATATATATGTATATGAATATATACATACAGTATATATTTATGTGTTAATATTAACAAATATATATGTATATAAGCATATACATATATATTGTATTTACAGGGAACCCACAGTACCCATAGACCGCAATGTAAAGGCACTTTACACCTGGCAACCTTGCACCTGCCAACTTTAAACCCTCATAACTACTTTTGGCAGTTATTAAAAAAAAATAAGAATTAAAAAAATAAATAAATAATAATATTCTCTATTTTGGGGGCAATTGGGGGTTATTTTGAAAATTAACCAGACCTCTGGTTAATTTTCTGAGCTCACCGTAGCAATAGCCAGCCACTTGTAATGGCTGGTTATTTGTCGTGCACCACGTGAACGGGCAAATTTGTGCTCCACTTATAGTCTAGCCCTTTATCTAATATTAACCAATACTTGTGTTCATTTATTTTTTAACTTTAAAAAAAAGCTCAATGTGTAAATGATAGAAGCAACAACAAATACAAAATATGAGCACAAATTATTTAGTACATATAAAGTTATGTGTTTTAAAAATGGGTTTAGCATACATGAATAAATATTATGGGGCAAATTTATCAAAGTGCGAGTGGACATAATACAATGTAGCGTATCATGTCATTGCACAAGCAGATCACAAGAACTGCTAGTGTGATATTGAGATTATCAATAAGATAAAAAACTGCTAGTGCAATACCACCCCCTGCAGATTCACGGCCAATTGTCCGCTAGCAGGGGGTGTCAATCAACCCGATCGTATTCAATCGGGTTGATTTCTGTCTGCTGCCTCAGAGCAGGCGAATAAGTTATAACTTCAGTTTCGGAGCTTGATAATTCGGCCCCTATGTCTGTGTGCTTTATGTGATTTATCTGTAAAAATGGGTAGGTATAAATGTCTGAATTTTGTATTTGGTTTTTTATTTATTTTATTTTTTTTTATTTTTTTGAGCATTAGTGTTTATTTCTAATGTGAATCATTGGTTAAGACAAGCACCTGCAAGTGATCCTTTACTGAGTGCTTACATATCTCATTAAACTCACTTAAGGGAATCACAAGCATATAAAAAGTAGGTTTTTTTTTTATAATTTGCTTAAGTGCTGTTGAATTATGATATAAAATAGAAGCAAACATCTAGATTCCTTAAAACTAAAATATATAGAAATAAAGCTATTCAATCTTCCGCTGTTGCTACATATATAACGGTATACTGTTATGATGGTGTATATATTATGCATAACTGACAGTTAAAGGGACGGTTAACATCTGAGATTTGTATAAACATGGTTAGTTATGTGTAATGAAACAACTTTGCAGTATATTTTCAGTTTTTATTTTCAGAGCTTAAAATGCACTCTGTTGGCTTTTCAATGCTACCTCTACATATCAGTCCCTAAAAAAAATGACTTTATGACAGTGACTAGTCTTGTTTTGTGCGGACTAATGTCCAGTTTGGCTCCTCCAAATAAGGCAAATGGTGGGTGGAGCTTAGTTTAAAAAAAAAAAAAAACTACAGTTAAAAAGGATGTTAGTTTGTTTTAAAAACATTAAGGGATCCATGTACAAAACAGCGAGAGCTGCTCGGTAGCCCTTGCTAACCGCAATGTAAGAAGCAGCTGCTTCTTACACCCTACATCACCTCTGAGGTGGCGAGGGAAAATCACAGAGAGCTTGCTCGCATGCGGTGATTGACAGCCCCTTCAGTCGCGTGATTGGACGTGCAAATGAAGGGGCGGGCATTACATACTGCGAGGAGTGTGTAATGATACATACAGGCTAGCGGATGAACAGATCCACTGCCCGTATGTTGCGAAGGCGGGCAGACAGCTTCGCAAGTTGAGAAGCTGTCCACCCCCCTCTTAGTACATAGAGCCCTTTGACTTAAATATGTTATTCTAAAGCAACACAGCATAAATGTTGTGTAATTACAAGGTGTTTGCTGTTCCTTTAACCACTATACCACAATATTCTTACATTAAACTTTTTATTGCTTTTAATTTGGTAAGGCTTGTCACTTGTTTACAAGTGGAGCACAAAAATAATAGCTCTATTAAGCACTAACTACTCTCAAATTGAATCAATATTACTCCAATTCTTTTGCTCATATTATAAGTTGAAAGTAAAAAGTTAGCACACAAGCTAAAGCCTCAGACGTGCTAACATCTGGAGGTCAGACCACACTAACTTCTTTTCCCCATAGACTTCTACAGGTTGTGCTTGAAACATTGTTTTGCTTTTGCTTGCACTTTAACCCGACGGTGCTCTAGAAAAACTGTGCTAAAGGTGTGTTAAAAAAAACTTTAAATACCTTTGTTCTTCATTTAGAATTTTTTTTTATTTTTATTTTAAAAAAAAAATAATAATAATAATAATAATAATATCATTTTTATATATATATATCTTTTAGCAACCACCCCCCAAAACAAAAGTGTAGAAATATAGCTCAAGCCCAAAATTACCATTTTCCCAACACACCAGTTTACCCGCTTGATAACTGGTAACTCAAGATTAGGCTTGATCACTAGGAAGGTAAAATAAATGAGAAAAATATATAAAAAAGCTACAGATGCTTTAGTTGAAAAACGTTGCTTTGTGAAAGGGATGCAATATAACATTACAGTCTGACATAATAGGTGATTAAAATGTCAAGGAATCAATTATAAATGTGCTTTAAGTCTTCTGAGTGTTGGGTTGTTGGAGTGATAGTTGGAGGGTTGTTGGAGTGATAGTTCAAAGACTATCAGGTAACCTATCATGTGCTAACTTTCAAGCTTTTGACCAAGAGCTCTGGGAAGTAATTAATTTTGGGATATAGCTGAATTTGTTACACTCTAATTGGGCTAATGTACATACGGCCATATCACAAGTAGCACATCCTTTAGTGCTTTTGCTATTGTGAAAACACATCAGAAATAAAGTTTTAATGTGAGCGGGTTAGCGCATGTATTACAATTTTAAAGGAAATTGAACATGAGCAAAAGCCAACGTGCGGATATGGTGACTCCCCTTAGACTTTGATGGAGAATACAAATTGAAAAAAAAACTAACACTTATCTCTTGCGCGCTAACTTGACACTGCATTAGACCTACTGCGCTTACCCCAAGGTACTTACTCGTATTTTACATTCCAATGTTCTTCACACATTATAAAATGTTCTATTTATTTTTAAATAGATATTTTTTTATATATATATATATATATATATATATATATATATATATATATATATATATATATATATATATATATATATATTAATTATTTTTTGTTAAATATATATCTATGTATTTATATTAATATAAATAGGTATAGTTCTATACATAGATATATAGGAATCAATTCCTTCTGCATTCCTTATTTCCCAGCCTCCTATCATCTGCTAACATTTTACACAGCAGTACTAAAACAGAAGTCTTATCAACAAACACATGCACACACACACACATATATATACTATTCAATTTACTCTTATCAAATTGAATTTGCTGCCTTGGTGTTCCTTAATGAAAAGCATGCCTAAGTAGGCTCAGGACCTGCAATGCACCAATGGGTGCTAGCTGGTTATTGATGGATACATACATATGCCTCTTGGCAATGAATCGACAGTTGTGCTCAGGTACAGTAGGTCTCAGTAGTGCTTTGTGTCTCTGTAGTTGACCCGTCCTCAGGCCTCCCTAACAGGCCAGATTTTTAGGACTACCTTGGGTGAGAGCAGGCAAAATAGCCATGTCTACTAATTAGGTGATTATTCCACCTGTGCTCAAGTTCAAATATCCTCCAAATCTGCTCTGTTAGGAAGACTTGAGGACATGATTGAAAAACAGTGGTTTAAGTTATTCAAATGTATGTAAATCTGTTTTTACCATATTTATATTCTCAATTACTAGTTGTTTCACTCATCCTTTCTATGCCCCAAATGAATCTGAAAATTCAACTAGAAAACCTTACCAATTGTGAATAAACCCTGAGATAATTGGGAGGAAATTTAAGCAACATTTCATCCTTTCCTTATTGTGACAGACATCTATTCTAAAATTGTTTCCTTAGCATTAAAACATTATTTTCTCTTCATTGTTATCCTAAAATAAGGTTTCAATTGGTGGATGTTAATTGAAGTGCATCCATGTATGGAACTGTCATGAAATTAAGAACATTTCTTGTTCAACATGTTCATAAATGTTATCAGATTTTTAAACAATGGCTTTCAATCATAATTATTAACATTTGGTGCCTTGCTTGAAACATTGCTTTCTGGCAGCATTCTATAGTTGCTATGCTACCACACAATTCATTAACTGTTGTTCAACTAATGGGCAGACTGCGGTTCAGCTATTATTTTATTGTAAAATCCATTTATTTCTATTGTAAATGCAATAGTGCTTTCTTTGATAAATAAAAATAAAAAATGCAATATTTATAGTGTATGTAATAAGTATTTCTTTTAAACAGTGTGTGAAAAAATTACAGTAATTAAGTAAATAAAAACTCAGTAAATGTAACAATCATCGGCCTCTATTTCAATTTATAAGAGTTTGCTATACAGAAAATGTGAAGTCTATTAAAACCATTGTATGTAGCTCAGGCAATGCTTGGCTTTGTTTTGTAAACCATTCCAATAGATTTGAATAGCTTATGTTTGAATTTGTAGAGGTAACAGTTAAATCAGCATTTAACCTTGCCATAAAATGTGAAAATAAGGATGATAAAATCAACATTGCTGTATACATTTATTATTTATTTTTCTTGATTTTGCTTTACATTGCCTTTAAAAGTGTCCTTGCTTTATCACCTCTAGAGAGGCAAGACTGTTTCGATCATTTTATACATAGTATAGTGAAATGTACCTGTGCCTGAAATAGTCTACACAGTGATTGATTTGTCCCTATTAGGCCCAACAAAAGGGACCAAGAACGTAGATTCCACCAGGATTCTGAACACATTGTCACCTTGGCTATCATGAACCTTGTCTGTTGTTTGTACAATGTCACCCTCTGCTTAAGACCACAGCTACTTAAGTAGCGCTCCATGTTCACTCATTCAAGCCTGAAATGATAGGGCTCCAATTTTTAAGCTGTGAGAGCAGCTTTGGAGTCCCATCATTTCTGGAGCCCTGGGTATTTAATGTTGCTTTACTTAAAAAATAATAAGACACAAGTGTTTCACATGCTTTCACATGCATTTACATTGAGATTATCAGAGGCCTTCACAGATGAAAAAAAAGATATGAGATCAGTCTTAAAAATAGTGGTGGTTTATTGGTTTAGAATCAATTATTGTTTGTCTAATGGGCAGAAAAAAAGGCTTTTCGTTAAGCACCAATATAATTTTAAAATTCTTGTAGTTAACAATTTCATATAATTTTTATTTAACATGTTCATATAATTTTGAATTGTCTACTAATAAATGTTTGGACACCTATGAAGGCACAATCTCATTTGAATGTCTTCTAGGAAGATACAATATTGCAATATAGCATGTTCACACTTTACAGTTTAAGTACTTTTAATATTCGTTATAATAAGATATTATAAGTTCTTTCAATAGAAACTCGCAGTCGCCATCTTGTTTTCAGATCTTGCCAAAACGGAAATGGTGCTTTAATAACATTAAAAATAAATATTGTAAAACAAGATACTCTGAAAAATTTAAAAGTGAAAATATAGAAATATAGTGACCCTGTCCATCATGATAATTTACAATTTGCATTTAGATACTTTAGTAGTGGTGTGGATTGAAATTAATTGCAATAGGTTCCTATGAAAGTCACAATTGGCAATCTGTTTTAAAACACATTTTTTAAGATGCAAACACTGTTAGGGACAATCCCAACAGGGTGAGTGTGGCTTAAAATCAAACATTCACTTCAAGAGATTACTACATGCTTATTGTTAATTATTGATGAAGATGGATTTGGATTGCAATAGGTTTTTCTCACACATGTAAATAAGCATTTCCCTTGCATATTGAACAAAGGGGTTAACTGAATTACTGTAACCTTAAAGGGACATGCCACCCACATTTTTTCTTTTATGATTTAGAAAGAGAATGCAACGTTAAACATCTTTCTAATTTACTTATATTATCTAATTTGTTTTATTCTCTTGATATTCTTTGATGAAAAGCATATCTAGATATGCTCACTAGCTGCTGATTGGTTGCTGCACATAGAAGCATCATGTGATTGGCTCACCATGTACATTGCTTTTTCTTCAAATAAGGATATTTTAAAAATGAAGCAAAATAAATTATGGAAGTAAATTGGAATGTTGTTTAAATTTCTATTCTCTATCTGAATCATGAAAGAAAGATTTTGGGTTTAGTGGCCCTTTAAGAGGTATCAACGGGCTATTTTATATATCATTTTCAGGTGACCTCCCAGGTTTTATTTGGAGAACAGGTATCTAACATATGAAATGACTTTTCAGGAGCTTTTCTCTTAAAAATCTCTTCACAACTGAAGGCATTTAATAAACACATCCATTTTAGTCTTATGATCAACCCAGATATTTGAGAACCAAAATGTGTGGAAAGCAAAAAAAATAAATTTTGAGGCAAACCGGCGATAGATTTAATCAACCTCTTTAAGAGTTCCCACTGTAAAAAATATAGAACAAAATGTTGTGCCGTAACCTGGAACTCCAGGAATTCATGGCCAATATCTGTATACCTCGGCATCAGATGGGGGCTCCGTTTATGCAAACTCTTTGACTACTGAAAAAAACCTGACCAATCAAATTATTCCACAAACGTTTTGTATGTGATTGAATAATTAAAAATCATGTGAAAGTTTTTGCCTATCATTATTAGCCTCAACAAGTACCTAATTGTGATCTACATCACAGTGAAGTGCATGAAAATTAACTTAAGTCACGTGTTAGTATAGAGTATATCCAATCACAGTATCACTATATAAAAAATATGACCTTTGTATTGTATATATATATATATATATATATATTTTTTTTTTTTATTTTTTTTTTTAAATAATGATATATAAGTTATATATTATTACTGGACAAAAAAACATGCTTTATATAATTGATTTTCTTTCCAAATATCTTTTATTAAAAAAAAAAAGTGACCTTCTTTTAAAAATACAAATCCTTGTACCCAAACATTATCTGAATGGGGTTTTTAAAACCAAAAGGCTACCTGAAATGGAATTAACACACATAATTTGTGTAGCTAATAAAATTGCAGCTTCATTTATCTGACTATAATTTATTGTCTATAATTTATTATATATTGTTTCTGAATAAATAGCTAATAATCTTTTGCAAAAATGGCCTCAAAGTTATTTCCACTTATTTTATTTGGGTATACAATATTCATACGGAAAATCCACACTGACTTCTTTAGAAGTTTTTTTTGTGTATCACCTCTCCTTATTCCAGGTTTTATATGGTCACAGATTACATTAGAATTATGCTTAACTAAAAATTGTTTGGCAACTGATATATTGTGCTTATTTTTTATCTTTTTGAAGTCTTCCAAATGTTACTGTCCACGTGTAACAAATACTATTAAAGAGGTTTTCTTTTGTTATTTTATCAAACTGTCTGGATACAAGGGAGTCCTTTACATTACACCCTCTTTTAAAGTTGATTTGTGGGTTAGTTGTCAATAGTCTATCCAAGAAACATCACTTTTAAGGACTTCAGTATTTTTCCAAAATATCCCTAATTTGACCCCAGTACTTATATATATTGTTTTCTTTGGTGATGTTATGTGATTTTTAGGAACCAATAGTTCTTCTCAATAAGTCCTAAGGGTCCTATGGTATGCTCAAGTTAAAACACATTTAGAATATCCTCTATCCATAAATCTTATTTGTAAATCTTTTTCTGCCACTTGTAGATTTGAGCAATTACTCTGCATTTGCAAATATTCCTCAATGGATATATTTCTTGTAAATTGGGGTGCCAATGCACTTGTGGAATGTAAAACATTGTTATTTGAAGTAGATTTTCTCTCTATATATTTGTTTTACAATAGTGTTACCCAAATTATTTTGTATTGTTAAATGCAGAATGTATGATAATAATTATGTGTCATTGTTATTCAATTATTTAGTAAAATCTTAGAGTGCTTCTATTGGTCCATACCACAGAATCAAAATATCATCAATATATCTATTCCATAATAGAACATTTTGATGGTATTTGGAAATGTCATTATTGAAGACCATATTGCTCCCAATCATCCTATATGAAAGTTGGTGTATGTAGGGGGGGGGGGGGGGGCAAACAAATATCAAAGATGCAGCAGCACAGTGTAAAATAACCATTTATTAGCACCAAAGCAAAAACCACAACCTGTTGGGTGTTACCCCTTAATCATGGGTGTACACCATCATTATTTACAGGTTTATATAGACAGGTAAATCAGGTGATAATTACCTGTAGCTAATACCATAGCACCACCTAGTGGAACTACATATTAATACAATTACAAAATTCAACCAAATCAAAATAAAATTACAAATTAAATACATAGGTAAAGCAGACCAAAGTTAATAAAATTTAACAAAGTTTAGAAAAAACACAGACCAGTCCATGTCTCTATTAAGGCCCTTAGGGTACATAGTGTCAAGTTTGTAGATTGAAAAAACGTCTCTCCTTTTTAACAAATTTTCCCTATTACAATCCCTTCTTGACCTCAATACTTGCTCAATAATTTGAAAGCAGATCTGAAAATTTTGAGTAAAATGATAAGAGACAGGGGCATCTTAATCTTTTTTTCCTTATACTTGATTTATGATCATTCATCCGCTCACAGGCTCTCCTAGTGGCCTCTCCCACAACAGGCAAAGTCCACAACGTTTCGGGTGTTACCCCTTAATCATGTGATTCACATGATTAAGGGGTAACACCCGAAACGTTGTGGACTTTGTCTGTGCCAAAATAAAATTGGTATAATACCTATGCTGCTGCATTCTCTGTTTGTATCTATTTTGGGGTTTGCAGGAACCCTGCAGCGTGCATTGAGCATTTAAGGGTGCTGGACTTTGGATTGTTTGCTCTCCCACAACAGGCCACACGGACACTTAATCAAGTAAATAACATAAGTACTGTTACATGTATAATAACCATTAATACCAAAAGATTTACCAGTATAAGGATGAAAGTGTTCCGTGTAATGGTATTGCTACAGCTAAAACAACCCAAACAAGGGTAACAGCCTTTATTGGCAGTTGTGATATATCTTTGACCACCCTTTTTAGCTGTACCAACATTAGATTTAATCAGTTTGTCCCTTAAAGAAGGCGATCTCTTAAAGGCTGGCATAAAAGTTTCTTGAAAACTAACTACATTTATATTACATTCCTTCATTATATACCGATGCCTCCTAAGTATTTTAAGTATTTATTTGCTCTGATTATTATATTGAGTTACAAATGTAATCCTTTCCTTCTCAGGATGTTTCTTAGCTTTTATCAAATCTTGTCTAGACAACTTATTTACCCTATCAAAACTTTCATAAATTAAATAATCAGGATATCATCTATCTTTAAATAGCTGACCCATTCCCTTTTATCTAATAGAAGACATATCTGTGTCAGTCACAATCCTTGTAATAAAATAGAAGAAAAGTCCAGCACTCCAGCTAAAATTCCAAAGACTTTATTGAGACAGACTCTCCATCAATATGGCAGATAGTAAAACACACATCTTATGCGTTTCGGAGTTGACTATATGGTAAAGACAGAGCAGGGGGATGAGCACTATCATATCATATCATAACAAATTATTACAGTCTATGGTTTTCCTATAGATATCCGTTTGCAGACCCTTATTATTTCTGTACACCCTAGTATCCAAAAATTCCAAATTAGATTCAATCCAGGAAAGTTTAAATTGGATATGTTTGGAGCATTGATTTAAATCCTCCGTGAAGGCCATAAAGGTTCCAACATTGCCATACCAAATGTCACAGATATCATTAATATAGCACCACCATGTGGTGCCATACCGATGAAATTTCTCATTTTCAAAAATAAACTTCTCTTCAAAAACATTCATGAAGATGTTGGCATAATTTGGGGCGACATTGGAACCCATAGCTGTGCTCTGTTTCTAAATATAAAACTGATCCTGAAAGAGAAAATAATTACATCTAATCACAATGTCTAACAACTGCATCAAAAAGTCACATTGTGACTTAGAATATTTACCACTTGAGTCCAGTAACTTACATACAGCCCCATACCACTAGTATGTATAATGGATGTATAGAGACTAACCATGTCCAAAGAGTACAACATAAATTTATCACTGGTAATCACAATATTTTCAATCTTAGTGAGGAAATCACTGGTATCCTTAATATTTGACTGTTAATTTGCAACAAAGGTCTCAAAATCCTATCACGAAAATAAGCAATATTAGAAAAAATGGATCCTGTGCTCACAAACAATAGGGCGACCAAGTGGTTTCCTGATCAATAATGTCATTGTTTTTAGCATTCTTAAAGGGACAGTCAAGTCCAAAAAAAAAAAAACTTTCATGATTTAAATAGGGCATGTAATTTTAAACAACTTCCAAATTTACTTTTATCACCAATTTTGCTTTGTTCTCTTGGTATTCTTAGTTGAAAGAAGCTAAACCTAGGAGGTTCATATGCTAATTTCTTAGACCTTGAAGACTGCCTCTAATCTGAATGCATTTTAACCACTAGAGGGCATTAGTTCATGTGTTTCATATAGATTACATTGGGTTAATGCACGTGAACTGACCTAGGAGTGAGCACTGATTGGCTAAAATGCAAGTCTGTCAAAATAACTGAACTAAGAGGGCAGTCAGCAGAAGCTTAGATACAAGGTAATTACAGAGGTAAAACATGTATTATTATAACTGTGTTAGTTATGGAAAACTGGGGAATGGGTAATTAAGGGATTATCTTTCTTTTTAAGCAACAAAAATTCTGGTGTTGATTGTCCCTTTAATCACATGTTTAATTTCTTTAGTGATATTAGAGACCAGATCATTATCAAGGATGATATATACATCTTTATCAGACAATTGTGAAAAGATATCTTGAATATAATACTCTTTGTTAAGTATGACCATAGAGCCACCCATGTCAGCCTGTTTTAAAATAATATTTATCCTTTCTAAGACAGTCCAATGCTTCATATTCCCCTCTAGAAAAATGATTATTCGTACTCCTACCAGAACTCTTTTTATGTTGTTCTACTTTGAACTTAACTTTCTCAACATCTCGCAGAACAAGCTTAGCAAATGTATCAATACTGTGTATTTAAGCAGTATGGGTAAATTAACTTTTATTTCTAAGGCCCAACATTATGATATTGAGAGACTGTTTAAATTTACATAACCCCTCGTTAAACTTTATATACTTTGAAAAATGTGCCTTAATAGTATAAGTCTCTTATCATTTTACTCATGCTGGTCATCAAATTTCCCAGTTCCGCTTTCAAATTATTGAGCAAGTATTGAGGCCAAGAAGAGATGGTAATAGGGAAAATTTGTTAAAAAAGAGAGAAGTTTTTTTTGATAAGGGCCTTAATAGAGATCTGGACTGGTCTGTGTTTTTCTAAACTTTGTTAAATGTTATTAACTTGTACAAAATAACATTTTCTTTGGTGATGCTACTTTGGTCGGCTTTACCTATCTATTTAATTTATAATTTTATTTTGATTTGGTAGAATTTTTAAATTGTATTAATATGTAGCTCCACTAGGTGGTGATATGGTATTAGCTACTTGTAATTATCACCTGATTTACCTGTCTATCTAAACCTGTGAATAATGATGGTGTACACATATGATTGAAGGGTAACACCCAAAACATTGGGGTTTTTGCTTTGGTGCTAATAAATGGTTATTTCACAATGTTCCACTGCATCTTTGAGATTTCTATCTATATTGGGGGGGTTTGCAGTCTCCCCAGCAGCTTGCACAGTTGCTACAGATGTGCTGGACTTATCTTTAATTTTGTATGTGGGGCACAACATATGGTCCGTATAGCTTGGCTACAGAGTTGTAAGTAAAATATATTTTTAAACCTGAACTAATTATGGCTTTAAGGGACAGCCTACTTTTTAAAAATAAAGATTAAGCCTTTACTACCCATTCTCCAGCTTTGAATAACCAGTATTGTTATAATAATATACTTTATAAGTTCTAAGATTCCCTGTTCCTAAGCCCTGGCAGGGTTCTCTTTAATTCAGTGCTTTTTAAATTTTGCAAAGCAGCTAGACAGTACTAGTTCTTGTGTGCCATATAGATGACATTGTGCTCACCCACATGGATAATGATAATGGTTATGCAAGAGCCAGCACTAATTGGCAAAAATGCAAGATTGTAAAAAGCACTGAGGTAAGGGGCAGTCTGCAGGGACTTAGATACAAGCAATCCTAGAGGTAAAAAGTATATTAATATATCGGTGTTGGTTTTGAAAAACTGGGGAATGGGTAATAAAGGGATTATCTATCTTTTTAAACAATAACAATTTTCAAGTAGACTGTCCCTTTAATGCTTTACAACAGGGTAACTAAAAACTCTTAACTTCAGCTGATATCAGGGATAGGCACAGACAAAAGCTGTGGCAGACATTTTCCAAAGTACAGACCTTAGTGAAGGACACCATGATACATTTGAAATTAAAAACATTATTTTATAGTGCTTGGTGTTATTATACAGATACCACTGATCCTATAGCCAGCCCCCCTCTGGCTATACCCATGAGTCAGTGTCACTACTGTGTCATTATATAGTTCTTGGTGATCCTATAACCAGCCCTCCTCTGGCTATACCCATGAGCCAGTGTCACTACTGTGTCTTTGTATAGTGCTTGGTGTTATTATATTGATGCAGATACCACTGATCCTATAACCAGCCCTCCTCTGGCTATACCCATGAGCCAGTGTCTTTGTATAGTGCTTGTTGTTATTATACTGATGCAGATACCACTGATCCTATAACCAGCCCTCCTCTGGCTATACCCATGAGCCAGTGTCACTACTGTGTCATTATATAGTGCTTGGTGTTATTATACTGATGCAGATACCACTGATCCTATAACCAGCCCTCCTCTGGCTATACCCATGTGCCAGTGTCACTACTGTGTCTTTGTATAGTGCTGGGTGTTATTATACTGATGCAGATACCACTGACCCTATAACCAGCCCTTGTCTGGCTATACGCATGTGCCAGTGTCAATACTGTGTCTTTGTATAAAGCTAGGTGGTATTATACAGATACACATCCAATATTTCACTCAGGCTTTATTTATTCCATAACATCGCCCAATATCGCTAGCAGTCTCTTGACAAGCCACTAACTTTATTCACACTACATCATTTTTTTTATTCCTATTATTTAATCAGAAAGAAAAGATATACTAAGGTTGTGGCGGATACTGCAAGGGCTAGTCACGGACACCAGTGTCCGTGTACGGACACCTTGCCTATCCCTGGCTGATATGCCATCTTCCTTATGTATAGTAAATAACATGAGACTGGTGTAGTCTGGCATATATATATTTACAAGCTTTTTCAGAAAGTGCTTGTATTCCTGAAAATATAGTATGACCTGGTCGATTTCTCAGATTTTTATGTAGCTTAGGCCAAAAATATAAAATAGCAACCCTTGGGTTTGATACAACAAAACATTTTTTTATTTCTTATTAATGAGGCCCATTTCATAAAGTCATTAATAGGATTAAAAAATAATCTCTTATAATTTCTGATATCCTCTAAGAGTCCCATACCTTCTGAAATATACATATCAATGGGTGACAAGATGTTTCCTCTTTTACCACTAAGTTTCATTATCCACGTTTGCAAATAAACGGCAACCAAAATATGTGTGTATGCGTCCAAGCTTTAAGGGTCCCTGCAAAGTCCAATCATCATAGCTTAAAGGGACACTGAAGCCAAAAAATGTATTTCGTGATTCAGAAAGAGCATGCAATTTTTAGCAACTTTCTAGTTTACTCCTATTATCACATTTTCTTCATTCTATTGGTAAGCAAGGCTGTAAGTTTAGATGCCGGCCCATTTTTGGTGAACAACCTGGGTCGTTCTTGCTGATTGGTGGATAAATTCACCCACCAATAAACAAGTGCATTCTAGTGTTCTGAACCAAAAATTGTCTGGCTCCTACCTTAGATGCTTTCTTTTTTCAAATAAAGATAGCAAGAGAATGAAGACAAATTGATAATTGCAGTAAATTAGAATGTTGCTTACAATTGCATGCTCTATCTAAATCACAAAAGAAAAAAATGTGGGTTCAGTGTCCCTTTAATATCTAATATTTTCATTATTAGAAATATAAAGCAAAGTACAAAATACTATGTTTTAGGCTTACACCCCTTAATCATGTCTGAATACAAATGCACAACACACCTCAATTTAAGTTCAACATCTGGTTGCTGATTCCTCCAATTTAGACCCTTCCTGTCATTTACATAAACCTTTCAAAATTTAATTGAAATTGCCACCTTGTGGACTTAACACTACAAGATTAAAAACATTTGTATTATATACAAAATATGTAGAACCTAATAAACAATTATTATTATAGAAAAAGATGAAAAATCTATTTATCTATTCATACCCTTTGGATAGAGAGATTTTAGTTTATATATCCAAAATGTCTCATGTTTATTTAATAAAAATTTCCTATTACCTCCCTGCCTTGGGGGTCTGTAATCTGGAATATCAAGTGGAAAATAGCATGACCTGCAGAGAGAAAATGGTTCGCAACAGGAGCTCCAATATCCCCATGTATTATACTTGAATTATGTTGCACAATCATATCTCTTACCATTGGGTGGTCTTCCCCACATAAACATTCCCACAGGGTCACTTAATTAAATATGTTTAATTATTACATCTTCCCACTGTGGTATTTATTTTAAATCATTATTTTATTCTCTTGTTATATTGTAAGCTGAGATTTAATGGTCTAGTTTCATTATATCACCACACACTACATATAAAATTGTTACATCTTGGTAAGAAATATTACCTGGAGAGATGAATGTGGATTTTGACTATTAAATATTCCTCCTTATGACTGATCAAGCAGAGACAACATATTTTTCCATTTTAGTTACCCCTGATAACTTTTTTTCAGAGCCAAAATATTTCCTCAAAAGTAATTTATTAGTGTATAAATGAACATATCCAATAGCCGTAAACTTATCAGTGGACCTCTTTTGTGTGTTATTTGACTGTCTGATCGATCTGTATCAACTTTTCATTACTTCTCTTCTCTTTCACAAATTTGTTAATTTCATAATTCATAATTCAAATCTCCAAGAAAGAAATATACTCAAGCTATAAGGGATCTCTATGAATAAAATTCAGAACAAAAAGCTAAGAGTTGCACCATAATCTGGAACTCTGGGTATTTCTTACTTAAATACGGTTACCAAAGCATTAGTTAGGTGCTCTTTTAGTGTAAAATTTTTGCCTACTGAAAATAGCTAACCAATTGGATTATTCTACAAAAAGGTGTATATGCGATTGTTTAAAAATCACGTGAATGTTTTAGCCTATTATTATTAACTCTCATTCATTACCTGATTGAGAGCTACATCATAGAAAAATAATTAAAAGGTAATTTTAGTCACATGTTAGTATATATCCAATCACAATATCACTATAAAGAAAAAGTTTACTTTACCCATTTGTAATGAAAATTTAATAAAAAATAATCTGATTACATCACCTTTCTTTAACCAATACAAATTATTGTATCCAAACACTACATGAAAGGGTTTTTTAAAATCAAAAGACTGCCTGAAGGGGTCTAACACACATGACTTGTGTAGCTAACCAACATTGCAGCTGCATTTATCTGTATATTTAATATAAGAAAAATATACCTTTATACTGATTATTTATTATACATTGTTTCTGAATAAAAACACATAATTATCTAGTCAAAAATAGTTAAAAATAGTTATTTACATCCATTCCATTATAAAAAATATTAATTCAAAACCATATTCCACTATAAATATGTAATCAAATTGAAACTTGTTCAAATAGTATTTTACTCCAGAAAAAAATAATAAATTGTTGATCATAAAGTTCAGCTGATGATCAATTATAGCAATTAAAGAAAAGTCTTTTTCAATAAAGTCCTAAATTCCTGCTTCAAAATATCCTTGGAAAACAGAATAATAAATGCTGCCACATATCAACAGAATAGTTGGTTCATAGGTTGTGGCTTTGCATTAAGAATATATTTTTGATTAATTCAAAGACCCCTCTTTATTTGTATGCAAATTTGAATAAAACATTTTTTACATCAAAATTCCCTAAATTGGTTTACAGTCTGGTATACAGTGGCTTGTACTGCTTTGATCTGGTGATGTAGGAACAAAGTCAAAGGATTTGTCTGCAGACAGCCTTTTTATCTATTAAATGCAGTTCATTGTGCAAGTTATTACAATCAGACTGGTGACAGTTTTCAAATTAGATAAATGCTGTTGTATTGAGTTCAAAAGGGACAAAACATTCAATGAGCACAACACACTTCAGCATACTAGTCAAAGTGGTTTTCTTTATTAAAATAATAATAATAAAAAGCCATAGAAGTTTACACACTATAAGACAAATTCAACTGTTTCAAGGTGGAATACTTGTCACTGAATGTATCTACAAAATAACTGCTAGGCTTAAAAAGAGAATAAAAATGTTCACAATCTTTATTTGAAATAAAATCTACCCCAAAAGGGCACTAATCTTAAAAAATGCTAATGAGTTAACACGTTGAAATATTGTTTGCATGATAAGAATTAGACCTACATCTTGTTTGGGGAAAATGGTATATCTCCACAACTTTGAAATTAACAGTTTAACTTCAGGGCAGGGACATCCAAAAAAAATGCATAAAGAAAGAAAGAAAGAAAGAAAGAAAGAAGAACAGAAAACTGTAATACAGTGTAAAATACACTTTTTTGATACACTATAGGAAACAGAACTATTTATTTATTTTTTATGTAATTTTTCTTCTAAAATGTAATACAAATTCAAAGCTGTCCTGAAATCATTAACCAAATGGTAAAGTAGCTCTGTAACATTACTTTTTTTTAAATACCTTGGAGCATCAAGACAGGAAATCCCATTCCAGCTATAGTTTCCTCTACCAAGAGATAAAACACTATGCTTTAGCACAAAATACAAAATAATTGACCACAGTTATTTTTGTTATCTGGAAAAGATAAGACTTCATATTTCTAAGTAGAAGAGGTTTTCGGTTTTGCTGCACCTACTCCATAATGGGATTTCTGAGGTTCAACACAATACAGGAAGCAAAAAGCTTAAAATTTTGTATATCTCATGTGCATTTATTATTCAGGGTTCTCTGGTACATTGGCAATAATGTATACAGAATACAGCACTATGCAAACATTTGCTTTAAAAAAATAGAAAAGTTAATTGATGATAATTAGAACCTGTTTGGTATAATTGTTTAATCATGCACCTGACTATAGGCCAGATTAGAGGTGGAGTGCTAAATAACGTCCACGCTCGAACATTAACTGCGCTAGAAGTAAGTTTTTGCACGCATCTGATTGTGCTCATATTATGAGTTTTAAAGTAAACTGTTTTCGCTCTAGTTCTAACCTGAGAAGAGCAAAAAGCTGAACTTAGAATATTGCATGCTCTTTCATGTATTCTCCCATAGAAGTCAAAATAGAAAAAAAACACCCAACTCGCAAGCAAACCCGATTGCATATTCTCATGTATGCTAACCCGACATAGAAATATGAATATTTCACATTCCAATGTTCTTCACATAGAATAATATGTTCTATTTATTATTAAATAAATATTTCTACATATATCTGATAGTATTTTGGCAATATATATATCTATACCTATATATATAACACCTGAGTTCTCGTAACTTATGTGTGCAATTTTTTTAAAATTAATTTTCTTTTTTTTTGTATTTTTTATGTGTTTTGTGCAACTTTTTTAGTTTCACAAAACAGTTAACCAAAGCTCTGAGGACATAGTAATCATTCAAGCGTAAATCAAGATTGCGCTCAAGCAAACACATTTACTTTCAACTCGTAATACTAGCGGTATACCCGACGAGTGCAAGCACCCGAGATAAACCCCTTATCGCTCGCAGGCAAACGTTTGTGCTCCACTCGTAATCTGGCCCTATATGCCTAAAAAATCCCTGACTTTGTGCAATTGAAACCTAGAATTGATGCTGCTTTGAAAGCAAAGGGTGGTCACACAAAATATTGATATTATTTAGATTTCTCTTTTGCTCATTTACTTTGCTTTTTGTTAATTGATTAAAAAACATACTATCAACATTTCTATTTTTGAAAGCATTCATGCAGCATCTTATCAAACCTACTTAAAACTTTTGCACGGTAGTGTACGTCTGGGGAAAAGCAAGCTGGGAGACTACCTATTTGTACTGATTGGCTATGCAACAATTTTTGTGGCTCTTACTTTTATGAAATGGAGAATTTTATACTCACACTTTTATCTTAAATTAAATGTATATTAATTTCTTATAAGAATTTTCTTAAGGTATGTAGAACATGTGATAAATATAATCAATTAATTTTTGAAGGCTTATGCATTGTAAATAACCCCTTGAGTGGTAACTCAACATTTCTCTTAGATTAACATACTTTACTCCCCAATAAGTGGACTTCCATAAACTATGATGTCCCATATCCAATAGTTTGCATCTAAGTGATCAAACAATATCACTGTAGCATATATGCTGTACATCTCTTTGTTGGCCCAATGCTCAAAGATCACCAGGACCAGAAGAATTGTTCATTTTAGTCTTACAAAATTCTCACAGAGAAAATGTTATAAAAAAGTGTGCTGAACCTCAATGCACAGGTGAGTAGTGATGTACCTTCCGTAGGAAATTATAAGGCTCACTGCCTTTGAACATTCTGAGCACATCGCCAGTGAATGTGAATTTCAGCAGTGTGGAGGGAGCATGTTTTCAAAACTTGTTTACACAACATATAGGGCTTAATGTACGAAGCAGCGAGAGCCCCTCTGGAGCCCTTGCGGGGCAGGTTCACACAGCTTCGCAAGTTGAGAAGCTGTCTGCCCACCTTTTAATACATTGGGCCCATAATGTTGTTTTCATAAATATAAACATGGATTATGTTTTTTAATAGTTGAAATAATCTATTTGCAAATTAAGTTTCACTGTTTATACAGTTTATTTTTACAAATGCTCATCTCTCCACTGAAAGAGTTGTGAGACAGGTCTGTGTGAAAATAAATCACAGCACTGCAAACAATTATTACTTTATTCAATTAAAACAATATCATGCAAAAATTATTACAGGAATAAAAGTAATAATATTAATCCTTTGGACCCCCAATCATTCACTCATCCATTCAACTATCATACACACATAAAACAAAAAACACCCCCAAGGCATCCCAACGGGGGAGCTGTTGTCATCAGCAAATCAGGCGAGTTCTCAAAAACTAATTGTTGTAATCCTTAAAAATGAGGGGGGCGTGTCTCGGCCGCAGCCATGTTCAGACGGGTTTTCTAGCTTCTCTGAGAATAATCTGAACACTCCTGTGGTTATACTCCAAAGTACAACCCAGCAATTCTCTATACATATCTACTAAAGAAAAGGTTTGCAATCAAATGATTTTTTTTTCTGGATTTCTCCAAACCTGAAGGTCCTAAACAGCTAACACCACAGGCTGCGGCCTACATCACCATTTTACTATCCCCTCCCCCCCCCGGGTTTCATACTTACCGGAGTAGAGCAGTTTCAGGCTCCACGTTATTTAAAGTTAGAGGAACTACTAGATGCCAAAACAGTGAGCAATATCAGTGGTTATTGCATGCACGACTATAATAGGCCACAATGGAAGCTGAAATAAATGCTCTTCTACACCTACTTGCATACAAGATGGATCAATACCATACTTCTCTTAGGGCGGAACTGAGAGCTGGCAGAAGTGGGTCTGTGGGGAGTGCCATGACTCTCAGCCCAGAGTAAGAACTAACCACCCTGTTACGGCAATCCGCAGAAGTCTGTGACAACAATCACCTCTATACTTCAGATGAAGCTTCTCATTCAGACAGCCCGACTAGAGACACAGAGGGTACTTCCCCTGACTCCAAACAGCTACGGACCACGTCTTCTTTATGTTCCACCTTTAACGCCTTGATGAATAACGCTGTGGACCTCCTGGAATGCGGCCGATCGAGAAGGGGTTTCGGATAGGCCTGGAAGCATGTGGAGGTTTTTGGTCCGGAGGCTGCTGGAGATATACTTGTGAGCAGAACACCACTGTTCCCATGTACCCTGCCATTAAGCACAGTGTTTTCCCGCTGGAACCATCCACACCTTGTAAGTCAGCCTATATAGTTTAAAACTGCAGCTCCCTGCTGTCACAGAGCAACTGGCATTGGCTGAAACAGCACTATTCCCAGAGATGATCTGGTCCCAGGCTCTTAGATGATCGGGGACTACTTTCATTAAATATCTTGTTGAAGACACTTTAGAATACTTTACTATTATACAGCAGCTATTAGTGACAATCTCCTGATTTGATGCACTGCAATATAATGATGATTATGATCACTGTACTTTAATGTCTAATACCACCTCTACATTTCCATCTCTAAATGCATAGGGGGATTATGTACATTCTGTACAATCTCTTGCATCAATTACTGTATCATTATTAAGCCTATATATGAGTGGTCAGGCTAGCTGTTAACATATGAGGGAAGATTTTTGTTTCACTCATCAAATAAGCGTGAATAGTAGCCCTTATAATAGATATTGGTTTGTGTGAAAGAACATGATATACTTTTTGGTTGCCCAGCATAGAGTTAGCCTCTATCCTGTTGTTCAGTTATGGTGAAATGTCTAGAGCTAACCATGTTTACCTTCTAAATCAT
Source organism: Bombina bombina (assembly GCF_027579735.1). NCBI lineage: Eukaryota > Metazoa > Chordata > Amphibia > Anura > Bombinatoridae > Bombina > Bombina bombina. Next base: position 170,639,089 of record NC_069501.1, read on the forward strand.
GTACTATTGGGAACCTTCTCTCTCTATATCTATCTATATCACGCAATAATTAATTACCTCCTTCCCTGCTCATATAGCTTAACATGCACTAGAGGTCTCATCAGATACTCCATGCCCCATAGACTCCATCCTTGCTCCTTAACGGCTTTCTACCCCTTATATTCTTTAGCTCATCTGCCCCCAGATTGATAATCTAATCTAGATATACCTACACCCCTGTAAACTCTCTTTAACAACCCCTACTCTCTCTTCCATCATATAAAAAGACCGGAATCTACTTTTAACTTATCTCCTTCCCCCTCATAGAGGCTCTTGTCCGCTGTCTCCCTTAACTGAAAGTGGTAGCAATTTCCATTCATACGCTCTAGTCAGTTTGCCTGTTTCTTATTATCCACATCCATTGTTCACTTAAAGCCTATGATTACTATATATAAACCACATAAAAAATGAGGTTACATACTACAATCACGGGATCTATACTCCAGACCCAGGAATTATTCACTGTGCCCTTTCTTCCTATTGTCTGGTAAACCGCAATACTTTAGACATCTTTACATTTTGGTTGCTCTTATTAAACCCCTGTCATACCCTTCTTTTGTTGGTTCCCCCTTTTTTTGTCTTTTTATTTCAATATATCAACTAAGAAACCAGAGGTCTGTCAATATATGGATGTCTAATCATGATTGTAATTTTTCATTTTGTTTATGTACTTATTTACCTCAATAAAAAAAAATCGTCAAAAAAAAAAAATGAGTTTGCAATGCCCTCAGGATAATTCTCAGTACTTGTGAACAATCTGAAAGTCCATTCATGTTAACCATATTCAAAGCTCCACTAAATAATTCCATTAACATGTATTGCATGCACGCCTCCTTACTGAGAGAATCAGTTTTTTGACACTGAGGTTGCTGTTAGAGATAAATCCCATAGTTGCAATATGTTTTCGAAAAAGAACTAATAGAAATAGCCTTTTGAGTTACAATAGTTTTCATCCACAGGCCATGATCAAGAGTCTTCCGTTCAGTCAGTTATTATGGACTAAACGGATAGTCCAATTAGATGTCAACAGTGTCTGGATGAAATGGTATTTGATACATTTGTTGGGCTAAAAGGAGCCTGAGCCTGACGCCTTGATGTTTTTAATGCATACCCTACCAAAGGACTGTTTTTTATTGGAAAATGCCTTACTTCCATATCCCCTGCTGTTAGGGAATATGTTGTATTTCATTTGAACATCCTGCTACCGGCAAATAACCCTTGCACCCAATTTAAGTGTACTAAAATGCCTCTTTGCAAGACTTCCTTCAAACAATGCTTAGATCCCTTTAAAACATTTCACCTGCAATTTTGATTGTGATATTGATAACTGTAGAACATAGCAATATTATAGGAAAGCTTTGAACATCAGGCCCTGTGTATACTTCAGATGAAGCTTCTCATTCAGACAGCCCGACTAGAGACACAGAGGGTACTTCCCCTGACTCCAAACAGCTACGGACCACGTCTTCTTTATGTTCCACCTTTAACGCCTTGATGAATAATGCTGTGCCAACACCGGACCTCCTGGAATGCGGCCGATCGAGAAGGGGTTTCGGATAGGCCTGGAAGCATGTGGAGGTTTTTGGTCCGGAGGCTGCTGGAGATATACTTGTGAGCAGATCACCACTGTCCCCATGTACCCTGCCATTAAGCACAGTGTTTTCCCGCTGGAACCATCCACACCTTGTAAGTCAGCCTATATAGTTTAAAACTGCAGCTCCCTGCTGTCACAGAGCAACTGGCATTGGCTGAAACAGCACTATTCCCAGAGATGATCTGGTCCCAGGCTCTTAGATGATCGGGGACTACTTTCATTAAATATCTTGTTGAAGACACTTTAGAATACTTTACTATTATACAGCAGCTATTAGTGACAATCTCCTGATTTGATGCACTGCAATATAATGATGATTATGATCACTGTACTTTAATGTCTAATACCACCTCTACATTTCCATCTCTAAATGCATAGGGGGATTATGTACATTCTGTACAATCTCTTGCATCAATTACTGTATCATTATTAAGCCTATATATGAGTGGTCAGGCTAGCTGTTAACATATGAGGGAAGATTTTTGTTTCACTCATCAAATAAGCGTGAATAGTAGCCCTTATAATAGATATTGGTTTGTGTGAAAGAACATGATATACTTTTTGGTTGCCCAGCATAGAGTTAGCCTCTATCCTGTTGTTCATTTATGGTGAAATGTCTAGAGCTAACCATGTTTACCTTCTAAATCATGTACTATTGGGAACCTTCTCTCTCTATATCTATCTATATCACGCAATAATTAATTACCTCCTTCCCTGCTCATATAGCTTAACATGCACTAGAGGTCTCATCAGATACTCCATGCCCCATAGACTCCATCCTTGCTCCTTAACGGCTTTCTACCCATTATATTCTTTAGCTCATCTGCCCCCAGATTGATAATCTAATCTAGATATACCTACACCCCTGTAAACTCTCTTTAACAACCCCTACTCTCTCTTCCATCATATAAAAAGACCGGAATCTACTTTTAACTTATCTCCTTCCCCCTCATAGAGGCTCTTGTCCGCTGTCTCCCTTAACTGAAAGTGGTAGCAATTTCCATTCATACGCTCTAGTCAGTTTGCCTGTTTCTTATTATCCACATCCATTGTTCACTTAAAGCCTATGATTACTATATATAAACCACATAAAAAATGAGGTTACATACTACAATCACGGGATCTATACTCCAGACCCAGGAATTATTCACTGTGCCCTTTCTTCCTATTGTCTGGTAAACCGCAATACTTTAGACATCTTTACATTTTGGTTGCTCTTATTAAACCCCTGTCATACCCTTCTTTTGTTGGTTCCCCCTTTTTTTGTCTTTTTATTTCAATATATCAACTAAGAAACCAGAGGTCTGTCAATATATGGATGTCTAATCATGATTGTAATTTTTCATTTTGTTTATGTACTTATTTACCTCAATAAAAAAAAATCGTCAAAAAAAAAAAATGAGTTTGCAATGCCCTCAGGATAATTCTCAGTACTTGTGAACAATCTGAAAGTCCATTCATGTTAACCATATTCAAAGCTCCACTAAATAATTCCATTAACATGTATTGCATGCACGCCTCCTTACTGAGAGAATCAGTTTTTTGACACTGTGGTTGCTGTTAGAGATAAATCCCATAGTTGCAATATGTTTTCGAAAAAGAACTAATAGAAATAGCCTTTTGAGTTACAATAGTTTTCATCCACAGGCCATGATCAAGAGTCTTCCGTTCAGTCAGTTATTATGGACTAAACGGATAGTCCAATTAGATGTCAACAGTGTCTGGATGAAATGGTATTTGATACATTTGTTGGGCTAAAAGGAGCCTGAGCCTGACGCCTTGATGTTTTTAATGCATACCCTACCAAAGGACTGTTTTTTATTGGAAAATGCCTTACTTCCATATCCCCTGCTGTTAGGGAATATGTTGTATTTCATTTGAACATCCTGCTACCGGCAAATAACCCTTGCACCCAATTTAAGTGTACTAAAATGCCTCTTTGCAAGACTTCCTTCAAACAATGCTTAGATCCCTTTAAAACATTTCACCTGCAATTTTGATTGTGATATTGATAACTGTAGAACATAGCAATATTATAGGAAAGCTTTGAACATCAGGCCCTGTGTCCTTATATGAATGCTTAGAGATATATAAGGAACCTTTAATTAAATCTCAATGAGTGAATCATTTATTGTTAAAAAAATATTCCTTAATATTCAAACTCAGGACACATAATATTAATTTATAACTATTTTTTTGATATACCAATGCTAATCTCTAATGATTTTAATGTCAACATACTGCTATTTGTCTTTAACATAAACATGATTGATAATGTTGATATCAAATACAAGTTTCAGGGTCAAATTTTTGTCTGGTATTTATACTAAAATCATTATTAGAATAACTATAATGATTTTGCATTGTAAGTAATAGTTATCCTAATATTAAATAGCATAATAGCATAATTAATCAGTTATATCAGAAAGAAAGGTCAATCATATTTAACTGTTCCAGTTTTAGTTTAATGTCACCCAGACCTTTTTTAAATTACTACCAGTATTGATTTTCTTTATTTAACATTTGATGGCATAGGCCCACCATTAATATTTATTTCTAATACAATATCTGTTTTTAAAATAATAATAAAAAAACAGATATAGAGAAGGATAAAATAAGGAATAGGACACAAACATATGTCCATACATGCCAGAAATGAGTTAAAAAGGTATTTTATAGAAATAATTTGATATTCTTCTCACTGCACAGCTATTCAAAACACTCTGTTAAAGTTTTTAAAAGAGTTTATTTGAATGCTGATATCATTGCTTTTCCCCATGTTATCCACACAAAACATATTTTGCTTTGGTTTTTTTTCCAGCAGATTCTGGACTTTCAGAAAATATCTTTAGTTTTAAGTTAAATGCAAACATGTCAAACATTCTCAAATAATAAAGTAAGTTTGTATAATGTATTTGATAGAGTACTCGGTAAGCAATACAATTTGAGTTATTATTTTGTCAATTTTATAATTAAACACTTAAAGATAAATACAATGCTTGTCACATTTCATAGCATCATGGCTGATAACCCCATCAGTGTCGATTGTGGGTTGATCAAGATCTAACTCGATAACAATAAATTAGCTGACAGCTGCAATTTATGAGCTACAAAGTAATAGTCACAGTAATTACTTTCTGTAGGAGTCACTAAACAATTATAGCAACAGTATCTTATGACAGTCAAAATTAAGGGTTAGATTATAAGTGGCAATATTTAAATATCACGCCTGCGTTAATTTGCGTGTGTATTACAAGTTGAAACGCACAAGCACAAACTATATTTGCGCTCATCGGGTTAGCGCAACTGTAGACTTTGTGAAAAGGGTTGGATCTTAAACAATTGCATTAAACACTACATAAATACATCAAAATAAAATGTTACACTTGTATATACAATATCTAATAAAACATTCATACCGATATTTAAAAAAAAGAGTTATAGAGGGTTAAAAGATATATGGTATGTGACAAGGCATTTGAATGGAAAGGGCTATATTGAGATATATATATATATATACAGTATACCACAAAAGTGAGTACACCCCTCACATTTTTGTAAATATTTTATTATATATTTTCATGTGACAACACTGAGGAAATAACACTTTGCTACAATGTAAAGTAGTGAGTGTACAGCCTGTACATCAGTGAAAATTTGCGGTCCCCTCAAAGTAACTCAACGCACAGCCACTAATGTCTAAACCGTTGGCAACAAAAGTGAGTACACCCCTAAGTGGAAATGTCCACATTGGGTTCAAAGTGCCAATATTTTGTGTAGCCACCATTATTTTCCAGCACTGTCTTAACCCTCTTGGCCATGGAGTTCACCAGAGCTTTACAGGTTGTCACTGGAGTCCTCTTCCACTCCTTTATGACAACATCATAGAGCTGGTGTTTTTTTAGAGATCTTGCACTCTCCCACATTTGAGGATGCCCCACAGATGTTCAATAGGGTTTAGGTCTGGAGACATGCTTGGCCAGTCCATCACCTTTACCCTCAGTTTCTTTATTAAGGCAGTGGTCATCTTGGAGGTGTGTTTGAGGTCATAATCATCTTGGAATACTGCCCTGTGGCCCAGTCTCCGAAGGGAGGGGATCATGCTCTGCTTCAGTATGTCTCAGTACAAGTTGGCATTCATGGTTCCCTCAATGAACTGTAGCTCCCTAGTGCCGGCAGCACTCATGCAGGCCCAGACCATGACACTCCCACCACCATGCTTGACTGTAGGCAAAACACACTTGTCTTTGTACTCCTCACCTGTTTGCCGCCACACACGCTTGACACCATCTGAACTAAATAAGTTTATCTTGGTCTCATCGGACCACAGGACGTGGTTTCAGTAATCCATGTCCTTAGTCTGCTTGTATTCAGCAAACTGTTTGCAGGCTTTCTTATGCATCATCCTTATAAGAGGCTTCCTTCTGGAATGACAGCCATGCAGACCAATTTGATGCAGTGTGCGGTGTATGGTCTGATCAATGACAGGCTGACCCCCCACCCCTTAAACCTGCTGGCAGCACTCATATGTCTATTTCCCAAAGACAACCTCTGGATATGACGCTGAGCACATGCACTCAACTTCTTTGGTCAACCATGGCGAGGCCTGTTCTGAATGGAACCTGACATGTGAATCCACTGTCTGTTCTTGCCCACCATGCTGCAGCTCAGATTCAGGGTCTTGGCAATATTCTTATAGCCTATGCCATCTTTATGTAGAGCAACAATTCTTTTTTTCAGATCCTCAGAGAGTTCCTTGTCATAATGTGCCATGTTGAACTTCCAGTGACCAGTATGAGAGAGTGTGAGAGCGATAACACCAAAGTTAACACACCTGCTCCCCATTCACACCTGAGACCTTGTAACACTAATGAGTCACATGACACCGGGGAGGGAAAATGGCTAATTGGGCCCAATTTGGACATTACCACTTAGGGGTATACTCACTTTTGTTGCCAACGTTTTAGGCATTACTGACCAGTAAAGAACAGATGGTTTTATGTAAAGGTTTTATGTTTATTCCAACCACCATGACAAATGACTTTGAATTGGAAGTCGAGATGTATAGATTCCAAAGAAACTTATGTCTGAAGGAACACTTCAAACAAGGTACCTCAGATGTTGATGAAATAAGGAAAAAGAGTACATTTGATCCTAATAGACAGAATGCTAGCATTAGCACCTTTTCAAGATTAATTAAACAGGAATTGAATTAATCTATTCACAACAACAAATCCAAGGTACACAAAACTTTGTCTGGCAAGGAATGGAAGGCACTCATGGATTTGAAGAATAATCCTGAATTGGTATTTAGGGATGCTGACAAGGGGGGTGCTCTGGAAGTCATGAACTACATTGATTACAAATCTGAAACAATTGAATGATGCTAAGACCTACAGAGCTTTACCTGGAGATCCTATGAAGAGCTTCAAGAAAGATATTGATGAGGACCCCCCGGGAAGACCAATTGTCTCCTCACGAGGGTCTATTCTACAACCTTTTGCTATGTATGTGGATACTATACTTCAACCTCTGGTGAGAAACATCCCATATTTTTTGTTAGATTCAATTGAAATGATTAAAATCTTACAAAGGGATGATATGATTGTAGAAGCTACTGATTTACTTGTGACATTAGATGTCACCAGTTTATACACCGTAATTCCCCATGATGGTGGCATGGAGGCTATCCACAGACACTTAAATCGTTACCAATATGTGGGTCCTCCAGTTGAGATCATAACTACTTTCGCTTTGAAATAAAATTCTACCTCCAAACTAACATGGCCCTATCATACGCTAATATTTATATGGCAGCGTTTGAATTATTTGGCACAGAGTTATTTAAGAACCAGAATATCAAAATATTCAGAAGCTACATTGACCAATTGTATATGGTCAGGTCTGGGACCCAACAAGAACTGAAAACTTGGTTTCCACAATTGAATGAGTCAAATGAACATCTAAAATTCAAAATGAATGTGTCTGATACAAGCATCAAATTTCTTGACCTGAGGATTTTTAAGAATGGCAACCGCCTATACACAACACTATATACTAAAGAAACAGACAGGAATTCTATACTGATGTCCGATAGCTGTCATCCACCCACACTTAAGAAAGCCCTCCATGTTTCCCAACTTAAAGGGACAGTATACTATAAAATTGTTTTTCCCTTAATGTGTTTGCAATTACTTTATTTACCAGCTGCAGAGTATAAAATTAATTTTTAAGGCATATTTGTGTATATGAATTAGCTGATTTTGTGTTTTGAAGCCACAACCTAATAAAATGGGTTGAGCTTGTAGGTATAATCAGATCTCATTACTTTATCACATCATACCTGCTTCTTTATCTTATATCTGTCCGTAAACCAATCATCAATACTTAGAGAGAACAATTGAAAATTAACATTTTAATACCTTATCTCTTTTATAACCCACTGGGAGTGTAATTTTTTTTACTGGCTGTGTTAACATAGCTTGGCCTTGAGGCCAAAAACTTTTAGAATAGGTGGGGGTACCACAGGCTAAATAAACTAATTAAAATGCCAATATAAGGGTAATGGAAATACTTGTAAATAATTTAATACACTCCAGCAGGTTAAGTGGATCATTTGGAACAAATTAAATGGGGAGATATTTTTGAGTAAACTGTCCCTTTAAGTGTGTTGTTCATAATAACAACACAGAAGATAAAAAATTGGAACAACTTGATGAAATGGAAAATAAATTTGTGGAAAGGGGCTACAGACCGAAGGTACTTTAAGATGTGAGTATGTCTATATCAATGATAACACAAACAGAAGCTCTACACAAGAGAGAAAAAGAAGATGATGCTGAGATTCCCTCAAAAGTAACATTTGTTACCACTTACTTGTCTGATAAGTGGTAAACACCTAACATCCTGCGAGACAACTGGCATATCGTTAATAGTGATGGTCATCTTCCATTCAATGATATGTTCCATCTCAGAGTTGGATATAAGAGATCAAGGTCCCTAAGAGACTACCTAATGCGACCTGATTATGTACAGAGCTACTCCAGTAAGACATGGCTGGGGAGACCCAAACCTGGTAGTTTTCATTGTCTGGGATGTACAACCTGTAATGGGTTAGTATAATCTACTTTTTTGTGCATCCATGGCACAATAAATGCTATGCCATCAGACATAGAGCACATTCAAAATTTACTTCTATCCGTGTTTTTGTGCAATAAAAAGCGCTAAATAGCACACTATTGTAAATGAAAAAAGGTGGTATAGACTGTGAGGTCAAGAAGGGAATGTATAGCTCACCTGAAAAACCCGTCCAACTGAGAACGTACCTAGCGGCACTTATTTAACCGCATGAAGATAGAGCATCGCTATTTCATTCACACCTTTGAAACAGATCGGTCACTGACCGACAGGAACAAGAAGAACACAAAGGTATAGAGTGACCCATTCAAGCCGCATATGAATCTACACCTGGCGGTTTACCCATAACCGCATATTTTCATTAACCTGAGATCATTTCACCTCCAGCAAGCAGATCGGTCACTGACCGGCAAGAGAAAAAGCGGCATATATTTAATCGCACTACCGAAGAGACTACTCAGCTGTTAAACAGGACAGGTCACTGTAGGAATTTACCTACCAAGCGGCATATATTTAACCGCAGCATCCATATACAAAAGAAACCTTACAGCTGCAACATCTGATCAGGTCACGGAAGAATTCTATATCTACCGAGCGGCGTGTATTTAACCGCACTATCCTGCACATAACAAAACTTGGCCAAATTATTAACCAGGTGAAATTCCCCACCAACATCGGTTTCAAGCTATATAGTGATATCACACAGATACACTATAAAGGTACTGTTTGAATACAATATACCAAAGTGTGTTTAAATTTACTCTGCCCACTATTTGGCAAACAGAAATAACAGAGCTATATCTTGAAGAAATAAGCACACGTCTGATGTGTATATATACATTTTAATGCTTTTTACATTATATATTTTATATTTGTGTGACAATAACAGATTTTAGATTCATATTACCATATGATATCAGCTGTATAAATCATAAACCGACACCGGTGTCAAGTATATTTTAAGTTTATTGCGTGTAATACAAAATTGTTTAATATACTCAATAAAAATTTGAAATTTAAAAAAAAAAAAATTTTTTAACATTATCTTGTCTTGTGGCAATATTCACTATAACGAATAAAAATATATATATTTTAAAATAAAGAATAATTCCTTAAAGAACAATAGATTATCTAACAATCTGAGAATATAATATATCACTAACCAGGGATATTTGCCAAATAAATACATATATATATTATATTTACATTTAGGATAAATCAACATCAAACGCATCACTCTGGGAATAGCATTTATTTGCGCCACCTAATCCATCAAACCGCTAAATAGAACACTACTTGTAATCTGGCCCTAAATGTGGTTGAACGCATTGTGCACATAAACGCTTTTCAATATGGTTGTCCAGGTTTATAGTCTTTAATCTAGCTGCAACAAAGCTTAAAATCATTGTTGACAAATATGCTGGTGCTGATACTTTAAAGATCCCATAATCCATCTACTACTCCATTCAATAAAGCCTATAATGTATTTAACTCTAAACAAATTATGTATACCGTTATCTGTTATACCGTAACAGGTATATATATAGGTATAAAATATACAGCTCTGGAAAAAAATTAAAGGGACAGTCTAGGCCAAAATAAACTCTCATGATTCAGATAGAGCATGTAATTTTAAACAATTTTCCAATTTACTTTTATCACCAATTTTGCTTTGTTCTCTTGGTATTCTTAGTTGAAAGCTTAACCTAGAAGGTTCATATGCTAATTTCTTAGACCTTGAAGCCCACCTCTTTCAGATTGCATTTTAACAGTTTTTCACCACTAGAGGGTGTTAGTTCACGTATTTCATATAGATAACACTGTGCTCGTGGACGAGAAGTTATCTGGGAGCAGGCACTGATTGGCTAGACTGCAAGTCTGTCAAAAGAACTGAAAAAAGGGGCAGTTTGCAGAGGCTTAGATACAAGATAATCACAGAGGTTAAAAGTATATTATTATAACTGTGTTGGTTATGCAAAACTGGGAAATGGGTAATAAAGGGATTATCTATCTTTTAAAACAATAAAAATTCTGGTGTAGACTGTCCCTTTAACAGACCACTGCACTAGCATCAATTTCTCTTGTTTTACTATTTATAGGTATGTGTTTGAGTAAAAAAAAAATATATATATTCTGTATACTACTATAAACATTTCTTCCAAATTTCAAATAAAATATGGTAATTTAGAGCATTTATGATATTATATTTTATATATATATATATATATATATATATATATATATATATATATATATATATATATATCTGCTGTGGACATCACTATCCTCTTGCAATAAGCTGGAGGCAAAAAACAATGCTAGCAGATCCTTAAATGTAATTGAAATAAAAAAATAACAATTAACCATGCCACAATAGTTGAAAAGAAAAGTTTTGGATACAGTGAGTGTCTGGTTGCTTCTACACTACAAACCGGCAGAGGGTAAAAATGACTCTCTACTGTGTGGGATACCACCAACTCATTTTAATGTCACTCAACCATAGGATGACATCAAGTGACCTACAAAAAGAATGGCAAGTGCATGGTGAGGACGGTTCAAAACAGGCTCCTATGGGCAGAGATGAATTTGTGCAAATCTAAAAAAAAAAACTTTATCAATGAAAAGCAAAAAAGAGCCAGGTTGAGGTTTGCAAAAGAGTAAGGCTATCTTCTCTGATTAGTCCAATTTTCAGCTTTGCCCAACACCTGGTCATCTAATGGTTAGACAGAGACATTGAGAGGTGTAAAAGCCAAAGTGTCTCGCACCCACTGTGAAATTTGGTGTAAAATTTGTGATGATCTGGGTGTGTTTCAGCAAGGCTGTAATTGGGCAGATTTATATTTGTGATGGACGCATGAATCAAGCCACGTACAAGGTTATCCTGGAAGAAAACTTGATCCTTCTGCTTTGACAATGTTCCCCAACTTTGAGGAGTGTTTTTTTCCAGTAAGACAATGTTCAATACCATACATCCAAGTCAATCAAGGTATGGATGGAGGACCACCAAATCAAGATCCTGTCATGGCCAGCCCAATCTCCATACTTAAACCCATTGAAAACCTCTTTAATGTAATCCATAGGAAGATGGATGTCACAAACAATCAAACAAAGTTGAGCTGCTTGAATTTTTGCACAAGGATTCATCCAACAGCAATGTGAAAGACTGGGGGAAAGCATGTCAAGACTCATAAAAAAGCTCTGATTGAAAATCAGGGTTATTCCACCAAATATTGAATTCAGAACTCTTGCTAAGTTAAAAAAAATAGTATTGTGTTGTTTAAAAATGAATATGAATGTGCTTTCTTTGTATTACTTGAGGTCTCAAAACACTGTCTTTTTTTGTTATTTTGACCAGTTGTCATTTTCTGCAAATAAATGCTCTAAATGAAAATATTTTTATATGGAATCTGGAAGAAATGTTGTCAGTAGTTTATAGAATAAACAAAAATGTTCATCTTACACAAACATACATATATATGTTACAGGTAAAGTCAGATATCCGAGTAATCCTAGGTAATTACAGTACATCGGTCTCTAACCGCAGCCGCTTATAACCGGGCAATCCTAGGATTACCCAATATCTGACTTTACCCTTAATTTTATATATATATATATATATATATATATATATATATATATATTTATATAAACACACATCTATTTTAAAATAAATAGAACATTTTGTTCTATGTGAAGAACATTAAAATGTAAAATATTCCTAACTACCTTTGTGTTAGTGCTGTAGGTTCAACTCCTGTTGGGTTAGCATGCGAGCGATAATTGTTTTTTTTTTTCCAGTTTGCCTTCTCCATTGTATAAGTGGAAAAAAAGCTAGGGGGGTCATAATATCTAAAGTTCTGAAGTTATTGTGCATCAACTTTTGCTTATGGCAGTGTTTAGGGCAAAAGTAAAAGAGCTAAAATAGCACGCTACTTACAATATGACCCTAAATGTGGTTGCTTACAATGTGCACATAAACCCTTTTCAATATGGTTGTCTTAACCAGGTTTATAGTATTTACTCCAATTGTAAGGAAGTTTAAAATCCCTCTTGACAAAAATGCAAGTGCCAATACTTTAAATAACATCTCGGGGATCCCATTATCCATCGACTACACAATTCAATAGAGACTATAATGTATTTTACTCTAAACCAATTATCCCCAATCTCCAATTAACCCTTACAGTGGCCTTTATTTAAACACAATTATCCCTGGTTGCAACCTTAACCCACACCACATCTCACTCCCCCAACTAGTTTACACTACCTCTTTCACTTTTTGAATAGCTTTTAACATATAAAGAAACAAGCAACATATGTTTTTATTTAACAGAGCAGGTCATCACATTTAACAATTACGCCCTGTTATAGAAGGCTTTTATCATACCTTAATTCTACCTGACTTTTATAAATTATTTTCAACAATTTAATTGCAAATTAATTTTAGCAAAGATTTAAATATTTAACACACACATACAAACAGGTACTAAATCAGAAACCTTAGCAACACACACACACAACCACATACAAGATTGAAGAACTTTTTGAATTGCTTACTGTTTGCCTTTCTTTGAAATCATAATTATTAAGGTTTCTAAAATCTCTTTTTAGTATCAGTTCAGTGTGATGGCATTAAATATTTATATTACATACGGCTAGATTACGAGTTTTGCGTTAGAGGCTATGCGGTGCTAACTAGCAGTTTATGCTCACTGTTCACTTACAGACAGTGCTGGTATTACGGTTTTTTACAAACCCGGAGTTAACCGCAAAAAAAGTGATTGTAGGGCAAAATTTTGCTCCACATCTCACCTCAATACCAGCACCGCTTACATTAGTGGTGAACTGGCTGAACGTGCTTGTGCACAATTTCCCCATAGGAATCAATGGGGGAGAGCCGGCTGAAAAAAACCCTAACACCTGCAAAAAAGCAGCGTTTAGCTCCTAACGCAGCCCCATTGATTCCTATGGGGAAAATACATTTATGTCTAGACCTAACACCCTAACATGAACCCCGAGTCTAAACACCCCTAATCTTACACTTATTAACCCCTAATCTGCCATCCCTGACATTGCCGACACCTACATTATATTATTAACCCCTAATCTGCCGCTCCGGACAACGCTGCCACCTACATTATACTCTTGAACCCCTAATCTGCTGCCCCCAACATCGCCGACACCTACATTATATTTATTAACCCCTAATCTGCCGCCCCCCAATGTCGTCGCCACTATATTAAAGTTATTAACCCCTAAACCTAAGTATAACCCTTACTTAAATATAATTTAAATAAATCTAAATAAAAATAACTATCATTAACTAAATTATTCCTATTTAAAACTAAATTATTACCTGTAAAATAAACCCTAAGCTTGCTACAATATAACTAATAGTTACATTGTAGCTAGCTTAAGGTTTATTTTTATTTTACAGGCAAGTTTGTATTTATTTTAACTAGGTAGAATAGTTATTAAATAGTTATTAACTATTTAATAATTACCTAGCTAAAATAAAGACAAAAGTACCTGTAAAATAAAACCTAACCTAAGTTACAATTACACCTAACACTACCACTATAATTAAATGAATTCCCTAAATTAAATAAAATTATCTAAAGTACAAAAAAAACAAACACTAAATTACAGAAAATAATAAAAAAATTACAAGATTTTTAACTAATTACACCTAATCTAATCCCCCTAACAAAATAAAAAAGCCCCCCCCCAATAAAAAAAGCCCTACCCTACTCTAAATTACAAATAGCCCTTAAAAGGGCCTTTTGCAGGGCATTGTCCCAAAGTAATCAGCTCTTTTACCTGTAAAAAAAAATTACAAATCCCCCCAAACATTAAAACCCACCACCCACACAACCAGCCCTACTCTAGAACCCACCCAATCCCCCCTTAAGAAAACCTAACACTAACCTCCTGAAGATCACCCTACCGGGAGATGTCTTCATCCAACTGGGCAGAAATGGTCCTCCAGACAGGCAGAAGTCTTCATCCAAGCCGGGCAGAAGTGGTCCTCCAGACGGGCAGAAGTCTTCATCCAGACGGCATCTTCTATCTTCATCCATCCGGCAGGGAGCGGGTCCATCTTCAAGACATCCGACGCGGAGCATCCTCTTCTTCCGACGGCTACAACTGAATGAAGGTACGTTTAAGTGACATCATCCAAGTTGGCGTCCCTTCAATTCCAATTGGCTGATAGAATTCTATCCTATCAGCAAATAGGCTTGAAAAAGATATGATATCCAAGGCGAAGTAGTAAAAGCAAAGTCATTTATTCAATCCACGTATGGTAAAAACACATGAGTACCAAAGCACATAAAAAGATCAACACACGAAAGCATAGGCTGACATGTTTCGGCCTGATGCCGTAATCGTAGCTAAAATAATGCAAGCGTGTAATACATTTAAAGGGATATCTACTTGGTGATAGGCCTACTACTGACCAATCACATATCAACAAATTTATTCGTAATATTACCCTCAAAAAACATTTTAGTGGAACTGAGCCTGGATCCATGAGAATGACACAAGAGGGAGTTTTGTCTGACAAACCCACTTCTTTAAACTTTGAGGAAACATGTGCATAAATTAACCTATTAACCTATTAGTTACCAGTTAGCCTGAATACAGTGCACAATCTATTCAATGTATTCTTACTTGCAAACTTGTTGCTAAAAACCGAATATTCATTTAGAAATTATTGGACATAATGTCTATCTTAGCAAATGGAATTACAATTGAACAAAGGGCAAAAGTGGCTAGGATAAGTTAGATGTATTATGGCCAATATCAAAATAAACACAATATAAAGTGATGCATAGTAGTATACATGAATTAATAAAAGGAAATGAATTATACAATACATATTTAGCTCCATCAACTGAGAGCACATTAGAGAAATTTCCTAAATATAATGTATGATGATGTATAACTACCTTCACATAAAATGTTATGTTATATGTTGCACTGTGTTGGAAATGAAACATTATAAAATTACATTCAATTGTAAAATAAAGAATCCTGATAGGATATTTGGGAGAACAGGAGACATTTCTACAGAGTTTTAGGTATTACATTTCAAATTTTAAATTTTACAATTTTAGAAAAAGGATGTAAGAATGATGAATGAATGAATGGGTGGGAGACAGACTTCTCATAGCATGATCTGGAAGCATAGTATACTTCAAAGAGCATGAGATCTACTTCCAATAATTAATTAGATCATACTCCGAGTTAAGACCCTGAGGGACACGTGTTTGCAACCTGAAAATCCAAAACATTTCACGTTTTCCCAAGGCCTTGTCTCTGTCTCCACCTCTAGGAGGATGTTTAACCCATTCAATAGCTTGCCACTTCAAGGTATCATTACTTTTGTTGTGCATGTTTTTAAAGTGTTTCACTAGTGGTGTAGTAGCTTCCCCAATCTTAATGGAGGATAGGTGATTCCTTATCCTCATATTCACATCAGTCGTTGTGAGACCCACATATTGAAGATTACATTGGATGCAGGTCAAAACATAAATGACGTAGGTGGATGTACAGTTTAGGCAGGACTCAATGCTAAACTCTTCCCCAGTCACTTCTGAGTGAAAATTATTGGTGAAAATACCAAATTCACATAGTCTACATCTAGTCCTGCCACACCAGTACATCCCCTTGTGTCTGAGCCAGGAGACATTAGAAGGAGGAGTCAAACTGGGTAATTCTGAGGGAGATAAGTAATTCCCAATGGTTCTGCTCCTCCTATAAGAACAGCGTAAACCTTTTTCTACGCATTTGACCAATTTGTCATCTGCTGCTAAGAGCCCAAAATGTTTTATAACAATCCCACATATACTCTTGCATTCTTCACTATACTCTGTTACAAAAGTCACCTGGTCACTTTGGTTGGATGTTACATTCCGTGTATTTTTGGAGTGTTGTAATAGTGACTGTCTGTCTATATTGTCTACTTGTACCTGTGCTCTCTCCAATACATGTTTGGGATATCCTCTCTGTTTTAATCTCTCTTTCATCTCTGTTCTTTGTCTTATATAGGTTTTTTCTTCAGTACAATTTCTCTTAATCCGAATAAATTGACCCTTAGTGACCACGAACGGCACATGCTTAGGGTGACAACTCTTTTCATGCAGAATTGTGTTTTTGGTAATAGGTTTTCTATACAGATCGCTTACTATCTGTCCATCACTTCTGGCCATTAGAGTGAGATCCAAGAAGTTAATGTAGGTATCATGTTTCTCAAAAGTGAATTTGAGACCCATTGAGTTATTGTTTAAACCCTGTACAAACAATTCAACAGATTCAGTTTCCCACTGCCAGATGAACAGCAGGTCGTCTATGTAACACCTGTAAAAGGCAATATTACTTTTGAAGGCATTTCCATCTCCATAGATGTGGGACAGCTCCCACCAACCCATAAAAAGGTTGGCATAGGAGGGGGCAAATTTTGCCCCCATTGCAGTCCCACATCTCTGGAGATAGAATCTGCCCTCAAACATGAAGAAATTGTGTGTCAAAAGAAAACTTGCCACTCATAGTATGTAATCAATAAACTTAGTTGAAAAACTGGAGTAATTGTTAAGAAAACAATGTAAGGGCTTGTAAGCCCTGCTCATGTGGGATGGTTGAGTAGAGGGCAGTAACATCCACTGTTACCCAGACATTATTACTGTCCCAGCATAATGTTTCAATTAAATTTACCAGATCTTTGGTGTCTTTTAAATAGCTTTGTAAGGATACCACAAAAGGATGTAATATGGCATCTAGCCATTGGGATAGGTGTTCGAACATAGAACCTATCCCACTCACTATTGGGTGGCCTGTTACATTAGTAAGTGTTTTATGTACCTTTGGAAGATGGTGGAAGATGGGCACCAATAGATATTCATAGGTGGAATGGTCAAGGTTGCCCATCCTCCAATCCATCATCCAAAAGTGACATCAAATCTTTCTGGTATAAGTTATTGGGGTCTCGTGTGAGCTGTTCATAGTTTTTAGTATTGTGAAGTTGTCTATATGCTTCTTCAATATACTTATCTCTACTCATAATGACCACCGACCCCCCATTATCCGCTGAGCGAATAACAATGTCATGATTTTCACGTAATTCAAGGAGTGCTTGTTTTTCACATTTATTTAGGTTGTGTCGTCTAGATTGAACCACACTGTCTGATCGAATTGTGTTAAAAAGTTTGGTTAAATCTGCCTCCACTCTATGGTAGAAGGTCTCAAGAATAGGTCCCTACTTTGAAATGGGTAAAATTCAGATGTATTTTTGAAACCATTAAAACTATTGACTGTGTCTGTGTTATCGTCCATATTACCCTGTCTCCTTAGACTATCCAGAGTGACAATATCACATATTTCCTCAAAGTTTAAAGAAGTGGATTTGTCAGACAAAACTCCCTCTTTTGTCATTCTCATGGATCCAGGCTCAGTCCCACTAAAATGTATTTTGAGGGTAATATTACGAATAATTAGTTGATATCTAGCATGGTATGAAAAAGTTTGAAGTTACATGTTGGGACAAAATTTAAACCATAACTAAGCACCTTCAATTGTGTCATGGATAAATTATAAGTGGAGAGATTTATAACGTTATATACTGATATTTGGTGTTTCTGTTCCCCCTCAGAGAATATCTCTCCGGCTTCTCTTGTCCTATTCCTGCAAATAGGATTGAGCTGGCATTCTATTGGCTGTTCTAATCAGCCAATAGAATGCAAGCTCAATCCTATTGGCTGATTGCATCAGTCAATAGTATTTGTTCTACCTTAATTCTGATTGGCTGATAGAATTCTATCAGTCAATCGGAATTGAAGGGACGCCATCTTGGATGACGTCATTTAAAGGAACCTTCATTCAGTCATAGCCTTCGGAAGAAGAGGATGCTCCACGTCGGATGTCTTGAAGATGGACCCGCTCCCCACCGAATGGATGAAGACTTCTGCCCGTCTGGGGGACCATTCTGTCCGGCTTGGACGAAGACTTCTGCCCGTCTAGAGGACCACTTCTGCCCGGTTGGATGAAGACTTCTCCCAGTAGGATGATCTTCAGGGGGTTAGTGTTAGGTTTTTTTAAGGGGGTATTGGGTGGGTTTTAGAGTAGGGTTGGTTGTGTGGGTGGTGGGTTTTAATGTTGGGGGGGATTTTTTTTTTTTTTTTTACAGGTAAAAGAGCTGATTACTTTGGGGCAATGCCCCGCAAAAAGCCCTTTTAAGGGCTATTTGTAATTTAGTGTAGGGTAGGGCTTTTTTTATTTGGGGGGCTTTTTTATTATGTTAGGGGGATTAGATTAGGTGTAATTACAGGGAGTGCAGAATTATTAGGCAAATGAGTATTTTGACCACATCATCCTCTTTATGCATGTTGTCTTACTCCAAGCTGTATAGGCTCGAAAGCCTACTACCAATTAAGCATATTAGGTGATGTGCATCTCTGTAATGAGAAGGGGTGTGGTCTAATGACATCAACACTCTATATCAGGTGTGCATAATTATTAGGCAACTTCCTTTCCTTTGGCAAAATGGGTCAAAAGAAGGACTTGACAGGCTCAGAAAAGTCAAAAATAGTGCGATATCTTGCAGAGGGATGCAGCACTCTTAAAATTGCAAAGCTTCTGAAGCGTGCTCATCGAACAATCAAGCGTTTCATTCAAAATAGTCAACAGGGTCGCAAGAAGCGTGTGGAAAAACCAAGGCGCAAAATAACTGCCCATGAACTGAGAAAAGTCAAGCGTGCAGCTGCCAAGATGCCACTTGCCACCAGTTTGGCCATATTTCAGAGCTGCAACATCACTGGAGTGCCCAAAAGCACAAGGTGTGCAATACTCAGAGACATGGCCAAGGTAAGAAAGGCTGAAAGACGACTACCACTGAACAAGACACACAAGCTGAAACGTCAAGACTGGGCCAAGAAATATCTCAAGACTGATTTTTCTAAGGTTTTATGGACTGATGAAATGAGAGTGAGTCTTAATGGGCCAGATGGATGGGCCCGTGGCTGGATTGGTAAAGGGCAGAGAGCTCCAGTCCGACTCAGACGCCAGCAAGGTGGAGGTGGAGTACTGGTTTGGGCTGGTATCATCAAAGATGAGCTTGTGGGGCATTTTCGGGTTGAGGATGGAGTCAAGCTCAACTCCCAGTCCTACTGCCAGTTTCTGGAAGACACCTTCTTCAAGCAGTGGTACAGGAAGAAGTCTGCATCCTTCAAGAAAAACATGATTTTCATGCAGGACAATGCTCCATCACACACGTCCAAGTACTCCACAGCGTGGCTGGCAAGAAAGGGTATAAAAGAAGAAAATCTAATGACATAGCCTACTTGTTCACCTGATCTGAACCCCATTGAGAACCTGTGGTCCATCATCAAATGTGAGATTTACAAGGAGGGAAAACAGTACACCTCTCTGAACAGTGTCTGGGAGGCTGTGGTTGCTGCTGCACGCAATGTTGATGGTGAACAGATCAAAACACTGACAGAATCCATGGATGGCAGGCTTTTGAGTGTCCTTGCAAAGAAAGGTGGCTATATTGGTCACTGATTTGTTTTTGTTTTGTTTTTGAATGTCAGAAATGTATATTTGTGAATGTTGAGATGTTATATTGGTTTCACTGGTAAAAATAAATAATTGAAATGGGTATATATTTGTTTTTTGTTAAGTTGCCTAATAATTATGCACAGTAATAGTCACCTGCACACACAGATATCCCCCTAAAATAGCTAAAACTAAAAACAAACTAAAAACTACTTCCAAAAATATTCAGCTTTGATATTAATGAGTTTTTTGGGTTCATTGAGAACATGGTTGTTGTTCAATAATAAAATTAATTCTCAAAAATACAACTTGCCTAATAATTCTGCACTCCTTGTAGTTTAAAAATCTTGTAATTTTTAAAATTATTTTCTGTAATTTAGTGGGGGGTTTTTGTACCTTAGATAATTTAATTTAGGGAATTAATTTAATTATAGTGGTTAGGTGTAATTGTAATTTAGGTTAAGTTTTATTTTACAGGTACTTTTGTCTTTATTTTAGCTAGGTAGTTATTAAATAGTTAATAACTATTTAATAACTATTCTACCTAGTTAAAATAAATACAAACTTGCCTGTAAAATAAAAATAAACCCTAAGCTAGCTACAATGTAACTATTAGTTATATTGTAGCTAGATTAGGGTTTATTTTATAGGTAAGTATTTAGTTTTAAATAGGAATAATTTAGTTAATGATTTTATTTAAATTATATTTAAGTTAGGGGGTGTTATGGTTAGGGTAGACTTAGATTTAGGGGTTAATAACTTCAATATACTTACGGCGATGTTAGGGACGTCAGATTAGAGGTTAATAAAATTTAACTAGTGTTTGCTACGCGGGAGTGCGACGGTTTAGGGGTTAATATATTTATTATAGTGGTGGCAATGTCCGGTTCGGCAGATTAGGGGTTAATTTAAAAAAAAATGTTTGCGATATGGGGGGGCATCGGTTTAGGGGTTAATAGTTAGTTTATGGGTGTTAGTGTATTTTTTAGCACTTTAGTTAAGAGTAGATCATAAAAGTTATTTCTTTTAGCAATGTATTTCAGCGAATTTTTTATATATAAATATATACGTTTTTTAGGAATTCTACAGTTCTGTATGGTTATTACTTTTTATGTATTACTTTTTATGAACTTTTTATGAATTTATCTATAAAGCCATTGTGGTGTAAGAATAGCTTTTATTAACTTCAAAAAATCTCTTTTTTAGAATAAGAATAAAGTATTTCAGTTTTAATGTATTTCTGTGTTATTATATGGTATATTTGTTATGGATGCTATGTATTTTTAATTGCAATCAATGTATAAGTAACAACAATTGACCACCGCTTTGCTATGGAAAGAAAGGTGTGTCTGTATTATCAACAGCATTATTATCCAATTAAATTTCACTAAGACATTTAAATAGAGGATCCCCGCGAACTGTGCAACATGAGTCCTGGGTCGTGAGAAAGTCCGTGTTAATCGGATGAAACGCGTAGACGGAGGACAACATTACAGACTTTGTTCCCACACGAACGAGTTGTTGTTACAGAGACAAACTGCTACCGGTGGTGATATGCATCAACGCTTCTGATTTTCACACAGACGCTTGGACGCAACAGAGTTGGAAGTGACGTCAGGAGTGAAAGTGCCTGGGTGCATTCGGAGAATTGTTTATTAAAGGTGATATTGTAACAAACATCTTGTAAGTGCAATTGTATTGATAGCACCAAACCAAACATTAAATGCTTTTACCTTGAGTTGCGGTTGCGCTCTGTGTTTTCTTCTGCTTACGGCGTTGTAGTGTAAAACTCTTAACTACTGACTTTAAAATGCGATACCAGGCTTGACAGGAGAGGGTGTACTGCTCACATTTTGTCAGACTCGTAATACCGGTGCTATGCAAGTCCCATTGAAAAAAGAGGATACGCAATTGATGTAAGTGGATTTGCGGTATTTCCGAGTCTGGCCAAAAAAGTGAGCGGTACACCTGTACCTTCAAGACTCGTAATACCAGTGGGCATTGAAAAGCAGCGTTGGGACCGACCAATGCTGCTTTTTAAGCCTAACGCAAGACTCGTAATCTAGCCGATAATTAATGTGTAAAGCACGTATACTACAATTTCAAAATGCCATTCAGTTATGCCATAAATTTTAAAATCTTAATAACTCTCACAGTATATACTTATATACTGTATATATATATATATATATATATATATATATTCTATACACAATATTTTAACTTTCTCTATCTGCTTTTTTTAAAATTATTAACAAATAATCAAAATTCCTTAGTATATTATTGTTTAATTCTTTTGGTCTATACAAAAGAGGATCTTCCTTTAAGTTATACTATTTATAAAAAATATTCAAGTAATGCTATTCAAATTTCAGATGGATCATATACTACCTCTGTGCCATCCTTCTTATATTCTATTCTTGCTTCTTTATTTTCATGGCTATATTGAAAAGCTTATCCTGCAGTGTTCCTTTCCAGCAATGTAACACTTGCAATCTTCTTAATGCTTTATCTGCCCTCATTTGGTGGATTTCCTAATTTCGATTCTTTTTTAATAATATCTTAAAGGGTGTTTTTAGGAAGATTAGATTGAATAATTTGTTTTATGCTCTCTAGAAACACAAGTTATGAAGCTGCGGTCTAAAGACCGCTGCTCCATAACCCTGTCCTCCTGCTCTGAGCAGGCGGAAAGGAATCGCCAGAAATCAACCAGATCGAGTATGATCGGGTTGATTGACACCCCCCTGCTGGAGGCCGATTGGACGTGAGTCTGCAGGGGGCGGCGTTGCACCAGCAGCTCTCTACGGAAAGCGTATTGCCGGATCAGGTCCGCAAGACCGTTCTTAAATAGGGGCTTAAGCCTTATTATGCCTTTTTTAAACTATTCTTTAGATTCTTTACTAATAAAACCCCTATTCTGTTAATTATTTAAACTATCTTTTATCTTCCATCTTGAGGGAGTTATCATATTGGGTCCATTTTCCATAGTTATTTAATTTGAATAATGATTAATTATTTTAATATGGTCAATCTTAGTAAACTACATTTATTTTGATATTTTAAAACAAATTGTAAAAAATATACAATGGTTAAGGTTGATTTATTTTATATTTTATTGTGTATTTTTAACTTTCTATTTGATCAAATATATTTTGAAAGACATCTAACTCTAGTCAAATGCTAAAATTTATAGTATTTCTATCTCTCATGTGATACATCAAATTATTAAAGATATATGAAACCCAAAAAAGTATTTTGTAATACAGACGGATCATACAATTTTATAAAAGTTCCCAATTTACTCCAATTATTGAATTTGCTTTGTTCCCATGGTATTCTTTGTTGAAGAAATACCAAAGTTGGTGTCTGAAGCACTACATGGCAGGAAGCAGCGCTTCCTTCTAGTGCTCTTGTAAATGGATAACATTCTTAAAAAACTGTTTCCAGATAGTGCTCCAGGCACGTGCACACTCCTGAGCTTACATTCCTGCTTTTCAACCAAAGATACCAAGAGAACAAAGAAAATGTGATAATAAAAGTAAATTAGAATTTTGAATCATGAAAGAAAAGTCTTGTGTTTTATGTCACTTTAAATTGTCCTTGTACTATGTATATATATATATATATATATATATATATATATATATATATATATATATACACAGTATATACAAACACACACACACTCACAGGACACTTTATTTGGTACACATTGCTATTACTGGGTTGGACCCCCTTTTGCCTTCAGAACTGCCTTAATTCTTTGTGGCATACATTCAACAAGGTGTTAGAAACATTCCTCATACATTTTTGTCCATATTGACATGATAGCATCACGCAGTTGCTGCAGATTTGTCGGCTGCACATCCATGATGTGACTCTCCCGTTCCACCACATCTCAAAGATGCTCTATTGGGTTGAGATCTGGTGACTGTGGAGGCCATTGGAGTACAGTGAACTCATTGTCATGCTCAAGAAACCAGTTTGAGATGATTTAAGCTTTGTGAATTAGTGCATTTTCCTGCTGGAAGTAGCTATCAGAAGATGGATACATTGTAGTCATAAAGGGATGGAGATGGTCAGCAATAATACTTAGGTAGGCTGTGGCATTTAAACAATGCTCAATTGGTACTAAATGGTCCAAAGTGTGCCAAGAAAATATCCCCCACACCCTTACATCACCATCACCAGCCTGAACCATTGATGCAAGGCAGGATGGATCCATGCTTTCATGTTGTTCATGCCAAATTCTGAGCCTACCATCTCACTGTCACACAGTCTCCAAAAGATGTCCACAGCACCAGTTATGTATTTATAAATTCTTAAGACATTAAAAAAGTGACGTTTCAGGGATGATCCCTTTAGTCATGCTATAGGTTGCAATACATATTAGGACAGCTTTAAAACCTTAGTTTTGGTACCAGACAACCTCACCTCTGAATGTCACAGCTAAAATCGAGACTCATCAGACCAGGCAATGTTTTTCCAATCTTCTATTGTCCAATTTTGGTGAGCCTGTGAGAATTGTAGCCTCAGTTTCCTGTTCTTAGCTGGCAGCAGTGGCACCCGGTGTGGTCTTCTGCTGCTGTAGCCCATCTGCTTCAAGGTTTGACATGTTGTGCATACTTTGGCTGTAACGAGTGGTTATTTGAGTTACTGTTACCCTTCTATCATCTCAAACCAGTCTGCCCATTCTCCTCTGACCTCTGACATAAAAAAGGCATTTTGTCTGCCACTCACTCAATATTTTCTCTTTTTTGGAACCATTCTCTGTAAACCCTAGAGATGGTTGTATATATTATTATTTTTTTCCACTTCAGCTGTGTCGTGTTAGAGTGCCCCATAGAAGTCTATGGGGTGAAGCAGTTAATGCAGTCATGGTATTCGAAGTCCTGAAGTTAGTGCACATTGGACTTTTGCACACTTGCTAACTTTTTACTTTCAATTTGTAATACCTGCGCAAAACACACCAAATTAAAATGTTACAATTGTGCGCAATTAGCACGCAAACTAAATAGTTAGCACACCACTGGCCCACTGTTGGTTCATGTGCAGATCAGTTTAAAACAAAGGGGAGAAGAGCTAATTGCTTCTTAGTAGTTATTTGTATGATAATATACAGTCATTCTTGCCCATACTTATTGAATGCAATTGATTACCAAACAAGGTTGCTAACATAGCTGATCATGTGCCAGCTCTGAACAAGAACAGGGAAATGCTGTTTTTACATGGTAGTTATATTTTTTTTAGAATATGCAAAGTATAGTAGCAATATAATGTGCCTCATAATTCTGTCTGATGCCATGCAATGAATGTTTATAAAAACAAATTGTCGGGGCGGAGCTTGGCCACGCAGGCGGATGGCTGGGTTTTAAGTGTGCTCCTAGAATCCCTGAAAAGTATGCATACTAAAATCGGCATATATCCCTCCTAATTCCTCCAACCTTTAGGGGAGCATCGCGCTAACACATAAACCTACAAAATGACCTGCGGAGAGACCTTGCCGAGCCGTTATGGGCTCTTTATGAGAGAAGGAAGTGCGAGACCGCCATTCTGCCTGAGGCCTGGCCCTGTCGATGCGCGGTAAATATATCTGCAGGCTAATTACAACTGCCTCGCTGATGCTACCGGTGTACTTCAGACCGCACACATATGTACCGGACTCTGATCATTTGATGCGGCAATTGCCGGATGACTACAAGCCTGCTGTCGGTTTGGGTGAGTGAAGCCACTACTTTTATACCTCCTTTAAACACACAGCCCAACTGAAATGGAACACCTATACCGCTGCTTAAACTAAGGGTCTACTGGTTTTACAACAAATCTTACCTGAATCGCTTATACCCTTATCTGTTATACCGATACCCTCAGCATTACCACTCCGCCAGGCCCCCTCTGGACTACACACTAACTGACACTGTACCTAGGCATAATACCATCAGGCCTTCCACGCCTAGTGCGCCCTAAGTGTCAACAGGGCCCATGTGATAGTTACTTGTGTCGCATTTAAAGAGCACAACACCTTTGCACATAAAAACGTACTGTGGGTTTTCACGGACTTTTGTATGCTGGCCCCACTGGAATTTACTGATCTACCCCAATACCCTTACGTTACCTCAGAGGTATAATCAGCCACGTGGAGTCTTCAACAACAACACAGGGCCTTTACATGACTCAACTTTTTAGCACCCTCTTGCTGGCTGGATAGTTATGCCATGCAAACGACAACCCAAGCCAGATAAAGCTACTCCAGTACGTACTCTCACTGGTTATCTAAAGCAGGTGCAACTGCATAGTTCTGATTTGCCCGATAGCATGGAAACTAACAGGGACACTCCATCTCCTATCATGCAGATACCTGATCCCTTAGCCTTGCAACCTGTGACTAAAGAGGACCTGCAGCACCTCTCATCGAAAGAGGATATTAGAAATGCTGTTAAAGAGATGAGAAGCCTTTTCAATGAGCTGAAGAGAGATATTAATTCCCTGGACACCAGAGTGTCGCACTCAGAGGCAAAACATATACAGACATCCACTACAATTCAGCAATTGCAGTCTGACCTACAACAACAGTCTGAAACCATCCAAAATATGTCCGATAAGATTGAGGACCTTGATAATAGGGGCCGCCGCAATAATTTGAGAATCCGGGGGTCTCAGAAACTGTCCACCCCCCAGCGATTGAAGGCTACCTACAGAGTTTATTCCACACTCTCAAAGATACCCCTTCATCTAGCGATATCCCTCTGGAGAGGGCACATAGGGCTCTCCGAGCCAAACCACCTCCCAAATCACCTCCCAGAGACATCATTGTCCGATTCTTAAATTTTAAGGATAAAGAAGACATCCTGAAGCATGCAAGACTCAAGCAACCCATACAACATGCTGGTGAGACTCTGCAGATCTTCTCAGATTTGTCTCCAGTTACTCTGCAAAAGAGGAGAGATCTATCACACATTACGGAAAAGCTCCGGGCACACAAGATTCCATACAGATGGGGCTTTCCGGTGTCTCTGACAGCCACTTGGCACAACAAAACAGCATTTTTTTCACCCAGGATCGGACCCCCAGGCTTTCTTTGCAGGCCTGGAGATTGAAGAGTCTACATCACAGCGACCCTCTACCAACAATGTTCCTCGCTCTTCTACCTGAAGGGACATTAGTTCTCTTTACACCTGCTTTTCATCAACAACGAGCGGTCCTTGCTCCTGACACTGCTGCATTCTGTATCCTTTGGGAACAATCTAAGTACTTAGATATGTTAAGTTGACCATCCTTTTGTCCGCAGACCTGAATATTCAAAGAAACTGCCCTTTTCAATATGCCAGTTTTGACTTTGAATCTATGTAAGGTCCAAATTCTGGACTTCTTAGTATAACAAGTCTACTTGTTACATGATCTAAGTTATAACAAATGTCTGCCTTATTATACTGAATCTTGCCTTTTCATATATGTTATCAAGTGTTTACTAAGTTTATACAACGTTCTTTAATATATTACTCTTGCAAAAGTTACTATATATCCCGGATAATGTGAGTTCCCTTTACTTCTTATGCTCCCCTTTCCTTCCCTTTTTTCCCCTCCCTCTCTTTTCCTTCCCCTTCCCCTTCCCCTCCCCCTCCTTCTCTGCTCCCTCCCTCTTCCCCCTCCCCCTTCTCTCCTCCCCCCCTCCCCTCCCCCCTTCTCTCCTCCCCCCCTCCCCTCCCCCCTCCTCCCTTTCCCTCTCCCTCCCTCCCTTCCTCCCCTCCCCTCCCCTCCCTTTCCCCCCATCCCCTCCCTTCCCCTCCTTCCCCCTCCATCCCTTTCCTCTTCCCCATAACTCTGATAACCATTTTTTCATCCAGCTGGTAGATCATAGACTGATTTCCATTTTGGGCCAAATTTTGGTTCCTTGATTTACGCGACAACTGATTTATATGACAACTGATGATACTGTTTACGCCCTATAGCACCAACCCCCTCCTCATCTGCCTTTCCCCTCCCCCCTCCCCCCCCACCTCCCCTTCCCCCTTCCTTCTCCCCCCTCCCCTTCCCCCCCCTACCCTGGTGTCTTTGATGTAACCTATATTTAATTGCTGGACCATCACTAGTTTATCTAGAGAGTTACTTTTGTGTTGAGGATCTCTTAGTATATTTGATGTATTATTCTACACTCCCATATAATATGGTGACCTGCACCCCCCTAAAAGATGTTACAAATTTGTTGGTTTATTGTTGAGCTTTTATATGTGCAATTATCAATGTTGCTATTACATGTCTTAGAAAATGCGAATGTCTTTTTTCTTTAATGCTCTCCCTCCTCTCCATTTCCCTCCTTCCTCTTTTCCTCCTCTCCCCCTCCCCCTCCTCACCCTTACCATTTAACCTAAATTACCAGGCTTACTCAGCCGTCAGATCTCTAACTGAAATCCAACATGGATCACATTTTGGGCCCACTGTACTTATGACCTTCCTGGATAGGTGGTTGACACCACCATAAATATTCCCCCTGCATTATTACCATTGGCACCTTCTAATATCGATCTACCCTAATATTTTTCCCTCCTTCCCATTCCCTTTCCTCTCCCTTCTCCCTTCCTTCCCCCCCCTCCTTTCCCTCTACGATATACTAACAGCCTATGACCATTACTATGTCCCTTGTAGTGCTTCCTTTATTTATACTTAAGCGCCTCCCATAGAGAGTGTCTATCGCCTCCCCTGATCTTCCTTCTTCCCTCCCTCCTTCTCCTTCATTTCCCCCCCTTCCCTCCTTCCACCTTTCTCAATCATTACCTCATTTCCCCTCTCCCCTCTTGTCTCCTTCTCTCCCCTTCCCCCTTCCCTTCCCCTACCCCATTGCCGTAAGGTTATGCTAACCATGGGCTGGTAAGCCTATTGGTTAATTTATTTTACATGTTTTAATGCGTACTATTTCAGGGATCATTTCCCCTATCTTCTTTCTTCTTATTTTCTATTTAGCACCTCACTCCCTTGTTGACGTGCACGTGTTTCTCTTTCCTAAACTTACCTCCCTTGCTTAGGGACGTGCCTATCCCACTTTTTCATTCTCTTATTCTTCTTTCCTTCCTTAGTGATTCTTTAGCTCCCCTCCTCCCTATATTCCTCACCCACTAACTTTCCCCCCCCCTCTCTGCTCCTCTCTCTCTTCCCCCCCTTTTTTTTTTTTCTTTTTTTTTCCTCCCCCCCCCCCCCCGCAGGATGGCCCACAGGGCGAGCAAATTTGGTACTCATGGCCTAACGTTCACAACTATAAATGCCAAGGGCCTAAATGACCCGAGCAAGAGGTTCATTGCATTTCGAGAGCTTGATAAGCTCCATAGTCATATCCTTTTTATTCAGGAGACTCATTTTCGCAAAGGACATGAGCCTCAATGGTACAACAAACAGTTCCCGACAGCACTGTTTGCTTCGGGAAAGTCCAAAAAGTGTGGTGTTGGTATCCTTATTCACCACACTGTCCCATTGAAAATCACTCACACATTCAAAGACCCAGAGGGCAGGTTTCTATTAGTAACTGGCTTACTTTATGAACACCCAATTACATTGATCACAATCTATTGCCCGAATGCTGACCAGCATCGCTTCATGTCCAGAGTTTCGAAGCTGATCTTAGACCATGCGAAAGGACCCGTCTTTCTATCCGGGGACCTTAATATACCTTTGGATGTCCATATGGATACATCTAATGGATCAACTAGCGTCCCTAATAAAGTAACTAAATCTGTTAAAACAACCATTGCGAGCTTACAACTCCACGATGTGTGGAGGACTCACCATCCCTGTGACAAGGATTACACATACTTCTCTCCCCCCCACAATAAATACTCCCGAATAGATTACTTTTTCTTTGACTCTATGGGACTAGACATGGTTAGCTCTAGCAAGATTGGCAACATTACCTGGTCCGACCACGCCCCCTTATCTTGCAACATCCTATGGCCCGACTTGCCTCCCTCGACTTATATATGGAGACTAGACGACCATTTACTGGACAGACAAGACATCAAAGACGACATTCAGAAATCATTGACCGACTACTTAATGCACAATACACCATCACATACCTCTTCCTCCTGTTTCTGGCAAGCCCATCAATGTGTTATACGGGGGGAATTTCTTAAACACAAAGCCCGCATAATTAAGCAACATAGATTTAAAATGACCCAACTTTTGGACAGAGTGACTTGGAGACTGTACATAAAAAAGAATCCCCTGGATGAGACTACGGGCGCTTTATTGAAAAGCGCCAGGTTGGCCCTTAAACAACATCAACAAGAGGCCCTGCAGCGTAAAACCCTCTCCATAAAACAACATTATTATGAGGGAGGAAACAAGCCCAGTAAACTTTTGGCTAGAAGTATTCGTAGACAGCAGCTTAAGTCCCACATACACTCTTTACAAGGGGTGGGTGGTACTTCTCTACGTGGCTCCAGACAGATTGCTGCCTCCTTCCATTCTTACTATTCAAAACTTTATAACATTTCACAAACAGACACTGAAACCCCCCGAGAATCCCCAGACCTGGACAGACTTACTGCAATTGACAACTTCTTGTCTTCTATAAACCTCCCTCAACTTGACTCTGATGGAAGGGCATTCCTTGACTCACCTATTACCTTAGAAGAGTTAACTCATGCCCTTAGGGACCTCCCAAATGGTAAATGCCCAGGACCAGATGGACTTACGCCAAAATACTACAGAGTTTTTCTTAAAACACTGGGCCCTCACATGCTCCAACTATTTAATAATTTAATTACGACCCCCCACCTGTCTGGTCCATCCCTGGAAGTGTACATTACTGTTATACCTAAACAAGGTAAGCCCCCTACCTCCCCAGCCAACTTTCGACCAATTTCCTTACTAAATTCAGATGTTAAGGTTTTTGCCAAAGTTCTGGCTAAAAGACTCAATAAATACCTCCCCTCCCTAATCTCTTCTGACCAGGTGGGCTTTGTCCCTGGTAGAGAGGCACGCGATA
The DNA here is from genome assembly GCF_027579735.1 of Bombina bombina. Classification (NCBI taxonomy): domain Eukaryota; kingdom Metazoa; phylum Chordata; class Amphibia; order Anura; family Bombinatoridae; genus Bombina; species Bombina bombina. The sequence continues at coordinate 170,670,387 of NC_069501.1, forward strand.
ACACCAGTAAGGTGATCCAGTTGGTGTCACACGCTCAAGTGATGGGGGAGAGGATGGTGCTTCTTTCGACCGATGCGGAGAAGGCCTTCGACCGCGTCGATTGGCTTTTTCTGCGTCGAGTCTTAAAGACCATGAACTTCGGAGCTCCTTTTATAAATATGGTATTTGCGCTGTATTCAACGCCGAATGCCAGGGTCCGCGTCAACAACAATTTGTCGGATACCTTCTCTATATCGAACGGCACCAGGCAAGGTTGCCCCCTCTCGCCCCTTCTTTTCGCCCTATCTATTGAGGCACTGGCCCAAAAAATTCGAGAAAACCCACAAATAAGGGGACTGCGACTGGGTGACGTTGACTACAAACAGGCTCTTTATGCCGACGATATCCTTTACACATTAACTGACATAGAAACCTCACTCCCAGTACTATTAGACGAATTATCACAATATGGGGAACTTTCTAACTTCCACCTAAATTTAACCAAATCGGAAATCTTAAACATTAATGCCCCTCCGACACAGGTTGAGAGACTTGCTCAAAAGTACCAAATACCCGTTGCCTCTTCCAAATTGAAATACCTGGGTATCTATCTGTCAGCTCGACAAACGGACCTTTTTAAAAATAACTTTTTAACCCTACGTAGGGAAATCACGAATTACTTGTCCTCATGGTCAAACAGAATGCTATCCTGGCTTGGTAAAATGAGCCTAATTAAAATGAATATTCTCCCCCGTATCCTGTATTTGTTGCAGACTGTCCCGGTGGCCTTGCCTAGGGATTTTCTTCCCCAACTTCAGCGTTCATTAGAGCAGTTTGTTTGGTCAGGGGTTAAACCTAGGGTACCTAGAAAGACATTATATCTACCGCGTGAAAAAGGAGGCCTAGGGTTTCCAGACCTGGCATTGTATCGGAGAGCAATCCTCCTTCAGAGGTTAGTGGAGCTGTCTCATAACTCAACTCAGAAGCAATGGGTCAGATTAGAGGGACAAATCTTTAACATGCATAACGTTGGCATACTAGCTTGGATTCCCCCATTTAGCCGCCCTGTTCTAATACAGAAATACCACCTTACACTGGCTACCCTACAAGAATGGGATAGACTGTTGGCTACCTCTACACATATCTCTTCGATACATTCTCCCCTGCTTCCGATCATAGAAAATCCTGAAATCCCATACCATGCCCTTGGAACCCGTATGAGTACGTATTATCCCCTCCGAGAGGGCACTCTTCATTTTGCTATACACGAGGGCAAACTTCGCTCCCAGCTCGATATGACTACACAGTTTGGTGATCTTTTCTCCTCTTGGCTCCGATACCATCAGCTTTCGCACTATCTCGTCCATCATAGACATAGGGATAGGCTTATGAGGGCGCTCACACCCTTTGAGACTCTCTGCTCTGGTACACTCTGCCCTAGACGCCTAATCTCAAAAATATACAGGCTTCTTCTTCTTCCACCTGACACTCGACTCCCCTCTTTCACTTTGGCCTGGGACAAGGACCTTAGTAATACTATTGAAGAAGAGGACTGGATACGTTCCTTTATTTTAACTAAACGTTCCTCGGTCTCGGCAACTGTCCAGGAGATACACCTAAAGCTACTAACCAGATGGTATCATACACCAATGAGACTACACAAATACTTCCCCTTGACCAGCGCTCTATGTTGGAGAGGATGTGGCGAGCATGGCTCCCTGATCCACATCTGGTGGTCGTGCCCTAGATTGGGAGACTTCTGGAAGACTGTGACAGGGATTATGTCCCGTAAGGTACAGGCCCTTGTCCCTAATACCCCTGAGATCATGTTATTCTTGCTGCTCCCCAAGACTAAAGATGAATTCACTAGAACCCTCCTTCTACTCATGATCATGGGAGCCAAGAGATTGATCCCTAAAAAATGGAAATCCACTCAGGCTCCCTCCACTGATGAATGGTTTGCCTCAGTAGATGACTTATTACAATTGGAGAGGCTACATTACTTTAAGATTGGCCAATTAGATTTCCATGAGACAATGCTGGCGGTATGGAGAGGCACTCCTTTGTAGGACCTTGTTGGGTTATGCCTTCCCCCCTCCTCCCCCCTTTTTTTTTTTTTTTCCTCTCCTCTTCCTTTTCTCTTCCTCTCCCCTTCCTCTCCCATTTATGATGCCCCCCCCTCCTCTCCTCTCCCCCTTTCTCTCTCTTTTCCTTCCAGCACTGATATGCCCTCCCCCTTCTCCTTTTCTCTTTTTCTCTTCACTTTCATCTCTCTTCTTTAACTTTCTCTCTCTCTTCATACTTGTACTCTATGTGTTCTTTCTTCTTGAATCTAATGTTAATAGTATAAGTTTGAACTGTTTTTTTTTTTACATGTTTGTCTGATACAACAAAAACAAAAATTTCTACCAAGCTTTGTATCCTTGGAGGAACCCGGATTTCTCCCCCTTCCCTGGGGGGACTCCTGTTTCTTTAAAAGCGCAATTATCATGGACTTTAGTCACATTGAACTGTTTTAGCTGAACTTTGTCTAGACCGTTTGTAAACGGCATACGGAGATGTATAATGTGACCTCATTGTATATTTTTGAATCTTCTTTAATAAAGCTTGTTTAACCCCTTAATGACAACTGACGTACCAGGTACGTCATGCATTAACAAGCAGTTAATGACAATGGACGTACCTGGTACGCCAGTTGTCTAACAGAGTGCTGGAAGTGATCACAATCACTTCCAGCAGCTCTGAGGGTATTGCAGTGATGCCTTGATATGGAGGCATCCTGCAATACCCCTTTACAAGACTCCGATGCAGAGAGAGCCACTCTGTGGCCCTCTCTGCACTGGTAGTGATGGTGCCGATGGTGCCTTTGTCTGGTGGGAGGAGGGAGCGTGTGTGCGCGCGTGCGCGATGCGCGCGTGTGCACGTGGGCATGCATGTGCACGTGGGCGCGCGTGCATGTGCACGTGCACATGCGCTCATTAGCCACACTGACACCAATGAAAAAGGAAGGGGAAAAAAAGTTTTTGTTTTTTTTTACATTTAAAAGGATCTGGGAGGGGGAGGGGGTGGGGGTATTGTGGGGGGGGCTGCTACACTACAGAAATAATTAAGCATACAAATAAAAGTTATAAATAACATTAATATAGTTTGGTTTGTGGGGCCAAACTGGGTACTGGCAGACAGCTGCCAGTACCCAAGATGGCGGTAATTAGGTAGGGGAGAGGGTTAGAGAGCTGGAGGGGGGGATCAGGGAGGTTGGTGCTAAGGCAGGGGTCCATCACAACTAAAATATTTTATAATTTTTATTTAAAAAAAAAAAAAAAAACTCTTTTATTTAGTACTGGCAGACTTTCTGCCAGTACTTAAGATGGCGGTAACAATTGTGAGGTGGGGGAGGGAAGAGAGCTGTTTGGGAGGGATCAGGGGGTGGGATGTGTCAGGTGGGAGGCTGATCTCTAAAATTAACCCTGCAAGCTCCCTACAAGCTACCTAATTTAACCCCTTCACTGCTGGGCATAATTCACGTGTGGTGCGCAGCAGCATTTACCTGCCTTCTAATTACCAAAAAGCAACGCCAAAGCCATATAAATCTGCTATTTCTGAACAAAGGGGATCCCAGAGAAGCTTTTACAACAATTTCTGCCATAATAGCACAAGCTGTTTGTAAATAATTTCAGTGAGAAACCTAAAATTGGGAAAAATGTAATTTTTTTTTTTTTTATTTGCTCGCATTTGGCGGTGAAATGGTGGCATAAAATATACCAAAATGGGCCTAGATCAATACTTGGGGTTGTCTACTACACTACACTAAAGCTAAAATTAACTCTACAAGCTCCCTACAAGCTCCCTAATTAACCCCTTCACTCCTGGACATAATACACGTGTGGTGCGCAGCGGCATTTAGCGGCCTTCTAATTACCAAAAAGCAACCACAAAGCCATATAAGTCTGTTATTTCTGAAAAAGGGGATCCCAGAGAAGCATTTACAACCATTTGTGCCATAATTGCAGAAGCTGTTTGTAAATAATTACAGTGGGAAACCTAAAGTTTGTGACAAAATTTGTGAAAAAGTGAACTTATTTTTTTTTTTTATCGCATTTGGCGGTGAAATGGTGGCATGAAATATACCAAAATGGGCCTAGATCAATACTTTGGGATGTCTTCTAAAACAAAATATATACATGTCAAGGGATATTCAGGTATTCCTGACAGATATCAGGGTTCCAAAGTAACTAGCGCTTATTTTGAAAAAAAAGTGGTTTGGAAATAGCAAAGTGCTACTTGTATTTATTGCCCCATAAATTGCAAAAAAAGCAAAGAACATGTAAACATTGGGTATTTCTAAACTCAGGACAAAATTTATAAGCTATTTAGCATGGGTGTTTTTTGGTGATTGTAGATGTGTAACAGATTTTGGGGGTCAAAGTTAGAAAAAGTGTGGTTTTTTTCCATTTTTTCCTCATATTTTATCTTTTTTTTTTTTAGTAAATTATAAGATATGATGAAAATAATGGTATCTTTAGAAAGTCCATTTAATGACGAGAAAAACGGTATATAATATGTGTGGGTACAGTAAACGAGTAAGAGGAAAATTACAGCTAAACACAAACACAGCAGAAATGTAAAAATAGCCATTGTCATTAAGGGTAAGAAAATTGAAAAATGGTCCGGTCATTAAGGGGTTAAAAAAAAAAAAAAATTGTCTTTCAATCTGCTTCGTCTCTTAGTGTTCTTGGAACAGTGGACATAGGAAATTTGAGAGAAAAAATACTTTTTTTTTTGCTGTAGAAGATACTGCCCCATTACTATTAGTTTTCTTATACAAGGAACAAAATTAATGAACAAAATAATGCTAAACAGAGAAAACAGCTGTTCAGGTACAAGGAATACAGCTCATTATTTATGCAGGAAGCTTCTAGGTAAACTATTATTATTTTCAATTTTAGATTACCATACTATTTTTTACTGATACCAGGAGTAATGAGAACCTGAATTTTCTATTGAATTTAAAAGGTATGTGAAAGTGCAGTATATATTGGTATTGGAAATTCTGATCTTTATTATCTAACTCAGTGTCAGCACATTTAAGATGATTAGGTGGAACTTATTATATGAAATGTGTATTTTTGTGCACATAATGATGTGCATTGATGATACAGTACATTTCTTAACATAGTTCATCTATTTCTATGGCCAGCCAATACTTTTGTATGTAATGCCATTGTAAAATGGAAGGGTGTAAATGACACTTTACAAAGAATAACACTCGGCTGATGTGCTGATTTCTAGGTTTAAGTCCAGGGCTAAACCTCACTGATGAGGTCCAAAGGAGGCCAAAAGGATCATCTGCGGTTGCCATTTCCCTTGTTCAGAGGAAATTTGCCTGGTATTTCGGGGTAAGACTGACCTTGTTAGGTGGGATTAGAATTATATACTTCAGGAAAGTTCTCCTCTATGAAAAGCACAATTGGGCTAAAGAAAGCTACTTTCAGGTGGTAATTGGACAATAGAACAAGCCAATGAGCTGTTGCTTGTTCCTCGAGATGGCTTCTCTTTCTGTATTTATAATATGACCCTGGGGAAAGTCTTGATAAGGCAGGTGGGCAAACCAGATGTGGACTCCTTATCCAATGGGCCTGAAGAGATATAGCTATAATTCACTGACAAGGCCCAAAAGAGGCTCAAATGATCATCTGTGGTTGCCATTTCCATTGTGTCGGGACTGGACTAACCTTGTTAGGAAGGATTAGATTGATATACTTCAGGGATGTTCTCCTCTGTGAAAAGCACAATTGGGATTAAATAAGATACTCCCAGGTGGTAACCAAGCAATAGAATAAGCCACTGAGATGTTGCTCATCCCTGGCAGATTGCTTCTCTTTCTGTATGTTTTTAAAATGGAAATTATAAGGTAAAGCGTGTCATATTAATTTAATAGGTTAAGTTCTTAACAAGTAAAACGTGTCACTCTTCTTTGTACACTTAAGATCTGTACTCCACTTCTTTCTGTGTTATGCCCCATATTGCAAGATAAAGTCAGAATCATTTTATCACTTGATTCATACTTGTATATAGCTTATCATTTTGCAACTGAGGATGCTATATTCTGTTTATTTAATGCTTTAAGGTTAGTATGGTGTGAGAGTCCATGATCATTCATTTTCTGTTAACCAACAACTTGCACACAGATAAAAAAAAATAAAGAGAATGATATAAGTATTATTAACTACAAGATAATTGATAATGAAGTGACAAAATATTAATGTATGTAAATATAGTTATATTTCAATTTTGTTACATGCGTGTTTTTAACTGAAAATCCTTAAACGGTTGAAATACAATTCATAATTGCTTGTTATTCATTCAGGGCCCTCAAATCCTTATGTCTTCATTTACTATTTTATAGAGTTTTTTGGAAGAAAGCTAGCATTTTTTGGAAGAAAGCTAGCATTTAAATTAATTATAGACAATTTATGTATTTATTCTATCAATATCATTACTTCCAACTCAAGCAATTTTATATATTTTAGCTGCACCTCCTTACCATCCATATTAAGACAATGTACACCATAAAGCTAAAACCTAGTTTGTGCTTTTCCCTTTTTATTTCACTAGTATTTCCTTTACATTGTGAACTCTGTTTTGAACAAGGCCTTACACATAGCATTGGAAAGCAGATAATAATACAAAAAAAACTATCAAGTCTAACTATATTTCTTTTGACGTCTAAACTTAACATGTTCTCTTGCATAGCTCAGGCATTCTGGGATTCCCTACCTAAAGAAAGTTTATTACTAGTGATGTCGCGAATAGTTCACCGGCGAATAGTTCCCGGCGAACATAGCATGTTCACGTTCGCCACGGTAGGCGAACATATGCGATGTTCAATCCGCCCCCTATTCGTCATCATTGAGTAAACTTTGACCCTGTATCTCACAGTCTGCAGACACATTCCAGCCAATCAGCAGCAGACCCTTCCTCCCAGACCCTCCCAGCTCCTGGACAGCAGCCATTTTAGATTCATTCGGAAGCTGCATTGTTAGTGAGAGGAGGGACAGTGAAGCTGCTGGTGATTTAATAGGGAAATTGATAGCTAGGCTAGTGTATTCAGTGTCCACTACAGTCCTGAAGGAATCATCTGATCTCTGCTGTAAGGACAGCACCCCAAAAAGCCCTTTTTAGGGCTAGAACATCATTTTTTTTCCTGTATAATCTAATTGCAGTTGCCTGCCTGCCAAGCCACTTGCCCAGTGCCACCACTCATATCTGGTGTAACAGTAGTGTAAATTTAAAAAAAAAAACTTTTTTGACTGTGAAACATCAGTCTGCTAGTGTAATCTAATTGCAGTTGCCTGCCTGTCAGCGTGTGTGCCAGGCCCACTTGCCCAGTGCCACCACTCATATCTGGTGTAACAGTAGTGTGAATTTAAAAAAAAAAAAACTTTTTTGACTGTGAAACATCAGTCTGCTTGTGTAATCTAATTGCAGTTGCCTGCCTGCCAGCGTGTGTGCCAGGCCCACTTACCCAGTGCCACCACTCATATCTGGTGTAACAGTAGTGTAAATTTAAAAAAAAAAAAACTTTTTTGACTGTGAAACATCAGTCTGCTTGTGTAATCTAATTGCAGTTGCCTGCCTGCCAGCGTGTGTGCCAGGCCCACTTGCCCAGTGCCACCACTCATATTTGGTGTAACAGTAGTGTAAATTTAAAAAAAAAAACTTTTTCGACTGTGAAACATCAGTCTACTAGTGTAATCTAATTACAGTTGCCTGCCTGCCAGCGTGTGTGCCAGGCCCACTTGCCCAGTGCCACCACTCATATCTGGTGTAACAGTAGTGTAAATAATTAAAAAAAAAAAACTTTTTTGACTGTGAAAGATCAGTCTGCTAGTGTAATTTAATTGCAGTTGCCTGCCTGCCAGCGTGTGTGCCAGACTCACAGCGTATACTGTGCCCACTTGCCCAGTGCCACCACTCATATCTGGTGTAACAGTAGTGTAAATTTAACAAAAAAAAAAACTTTTTTGACTGTGAAACATCAGTCTGCTTGTGTAATCTAATTGCAGTTGCCTGTCTGCCAGCGTGTGTGCCAGGCTCACAGCGTATACTGTGCCCACTTGCCCAGTGCCACCACTCATATCTGGTGTAACAGTAGTGTAAATTTAAAAAAAAAAATTTGGACTGTGAAACATCAGTCTGCTTTTTTGTGTCAGGCTCACAGTGTATACTGTTCCCACTTGCCCAGTGCCACCACTCATATCTTGTTTAATAGTAGTGTAAGTGTACATTTTAAAAAAAACAACACTTTTTGGACTGTGAAAAATCAGTCTGCTTTTTTGTGTCAGGCTCACAGCATATACTGTGCCCACTTGCCCAGTGCCACCACTCGTATCTTCTTTAATAGTAGTGTAAGTGTACATTTAAAAAAATAAAAACTTTTTGGACTGTGAAACATCAGTCTGCTTTTTTGTGTCAGGCTCACAGCGTATACTGTGCCCACTTGCCCAGTGCCACCACTCATATCTTGTTTAATAGTAGTGTAAGTGTACATTTAAAAAAAAAAAAACTTTTTGGACTGTGAAACATCAGTCTGCTTTTTTGTGTCAGGCTCACAGCGTATACTGTGCCCACTTGCTCAGTGCCACCACTCATATCTTGTTTAATAGTAGTGTAAGTGTACATTTAAAAGCAAAAAAAAACTTTTTGGACTGTGAAACATCAGTCTGATTTTTTGTGTCAGGCTCACAGCTTATACTGGGCCCACTTGCCCAGTGCCACCACTCATATCTTGTTTAATAGTAGTGTAAGTGTACATTTAATAAAATAAAAACTTTTTGGACTGTGAAAAATCAGTCTGATTTTTTGTGTCAGGCTCACAGCGTATACTGTACCCACTTGCCCAGTGCCACCACTCATATCTTGTTTAATAGTAGTGTAGGTGTACATTTAAAAAAAAAATGACAGGCAGAGGCAGGCCACCCCACAGGTGCCGTCGTGGTCAGGGTGCTGTGATTCCCTTTGGCCATAGAATAATGCCCAGTGTTCAGAGGCCACGTACAAAGAACTCAAAAAGTTCTGAGGACATAGTTGGCTTTTTAACACAGGACACTCAATCTTCTATAGCTTACCCTCCGAACCTTGACGCACCATCCTCCTCCAGCTTATCTTCGGGCACCTCTCAAGTTACCACTCGCCCTCCTGCCGCCACCACCAACACTAGCACCACAGCTGCTTCACTTGATCTGTCAGAGGAGTTATTTACACATCAGTTGGAAGAAATGAGTGATGCGCAACCATCATTGACAAAGGATGTAGATAACAGTGATATGTCTCAGTCAGGCAGCATTACAGACAGGGACGTACGGTGTGATGATGATGATGTTGTAGCCGCTGCTGCTTCCTTTGTTGATTTGTCAGATACAAGTGAAGCGGTTGATGATGACGATGCTTCCGTGGATGTCAAGTGGGTGCCCGCTAGAAGAGAAGAAGAACAGGGGGAAAGTTCAGATGGGGAGACAGAGAGGAGGAGGAGGAGGAGACGAGTTGGAAGCAGGGGGAGGTTGTCGCAAGGAGCTAGTGGCACAGTCAGACAGCATGCATCGGCACCTGGGGTCAGCCAGACAGCATGCCAATCAAAGCATGCTGTTGCCACCACCAGATTGCCGTCATCTCAGAGCTCAGCTGTGTGGCATTTGTTTTGTGTGTCTGCCTCTGACAACAGCGATGCCATTTGCAACCTGTGCCAAAAGAAACTGAGTCATGGGAAGTCCAACACCCACCTAGGTACAACTGCTTTGCGAAGGCACATGATTGCACATCACAAACACCTATGGGATCAACACATGAGTAGAAGCAGCACACAAACACAAATCCTCCTCCTGGTCCAGCATCTTCAGCCATGTCAACCACTGCTGTCCTCCTTGCGCCCTCTCAACATTCCGCCACTCCGTCTCTCTTCCAGAGCAGTTCCTGCTCATCTGCCCACAGTCAGGTGTCTGTCAAGGACATGTTTGAGCGTAAGAAGCCAATGTCACAAAGTCACCCCCTTGCCCGGCGTCTGACAGCTGGCTTGTCTGAACTTTTAGCCCGCCAGCTTTTACCATACAAGCTGGTGGAGTCTGAGGCATTCAAAAAATATTTAGCTATTGGGACACCGCAGTGGAAGGTACCCGGAAGAAATTTCTTTGCACAAAAGGCAATCCCCAACCTGTACTCGATTGTGTGAAAGGAAGTAATGGCATGTCTGGCACACAGTGTTGGGGCAAGGGTCCATCTGACCACTGATAGCTGGTCTGCAAAGCATGGTCAGGGCAGGTATATCACCTACACTGCGCATTGGGTAAACCTGCTGACGGCTGCCAAGCATGGAATGCGTGGCTCTGCAGAGGAGTTGGTGACACCGCCACGACTTGCAGGCAGGCCTGCTGCCACCTCCTCTACTCCTCCTACTCCATCCTCTTCCATAACCTCCTCGGCTGAGTCCTCTTCTGCTGCTGCGTCTTGCTCCACATCAACGGCACCCCCCCAGCTCCCCAGGTACAATTCCACATCCCGGATACGGCACTGTCACGCCATCTTGGGGTTGACTTGCCTGAAAGCAGAGAGTCACACCGGACCAGCACTCCTGTCCGCCCTGAGCGCACAGGTGGATCAGTGGCTGACTCTGCATCAATTGGAGATCGGCAAAGTGGTTTCTGACAACGGAAGTAATTTGTTGGCGGCATTGAAATTGGGTAAGTTGACACATGTGCATGGCACATGTGTGTAATCTGATTGTACAATGCTTTGTGCATAAGTACCCAGGCTTACAGGACGTCCTGAAGCAGGCCAGGAAGGTGTGTGGCCATTTGAAGCATTCCTACACGGCCATGGCGCACTTTTCAGATATCCAGCGGCGAAAAACAACATGCCAGTGAGGCGCTTGATTTGCGACAGCCCGACACATTGGAATTCAACACTCCTAATGTTCGACCGCCTGCTCCAACAAGAAAAAGCCGTTAACGAGTATTTGTATGACCGGGGTGCTAGGACAGCCTCTGCGGAGCTGGGATTTTTTTCGCCACTTTACTGGACGCTCATGCGCAATGCCTGTAGGCTCATGCGTCCTTTTGAGGAGGTGACAAACCTAGTCAGTCGCACCGAAGGCACCATCAGCGACATCATACCATTTGTTTTCTTCCTGGAGCGTGCCCTGCGAAGAGTGCTGGATCAGGCTGTAGATGAGCATGAAGAGGAAGAGTTGTGGTCACCATCACCACCAGAAACAGCCTTATCAGCATCGCTTGCTGGACCAGCGGCAACGCTGGAAGAGGATTGTGAGGAAGAGAAGTCAGAGGAGGAATGTGGCTTTGAGGAGGAGGAAGACCAACCACAACAGGCATCCCAGGGTGCCTGTTGTCACCTATCTGGTACCCGTGGTGTTGTACGTGGCTGGGGGGAAGAAGATACCTTCAGTGAGATCACTGAGGACGAGGAACGGGACATGAGTAGCTCGGCATCCAACCTTGTGCAAATGGGGTCTTTCATGCTGTTGTGCCTGTTGAGGGACGATCGTATAAAAAAGCTGAAGGAGAACGATCTGTACTGGGTGTCCACGCTACTAGACCCCCGGTATAAGCATAAAGTGACTGAAATGTTACCGAATTACCGCAAGTCGGAAAGGATGCACTAGTTCCAAAATAAATTAAAAAGTATGCTTTACACAGCGTATAAGGGTGATGTCACAGCAAAACGGGAATCTAACAGAGGAAAAGGTGAAAGTAATCCTCCGACTCCCACGACCACGCCGGCAAGGACAGGACTCTTTACAGACGTGTTGTTGATGGAGGACATGCGGAGCTTTTTAAGTCCTATGCATCGCCACAGCCCTTCGGGGTCCACCCTCAGAGAACGACTCGACTGACAGGTAGCAGACTACTTCGCCTTAACTGCAGATCTCGACACTCTGAGGAGCGATGAACCCCTTGACTACTGGGTGTGCAGGCTTGACCTGTGGCCTGAGCTATCCCAATTTGCGATAGAACTTCTGGCCTGCCCCTCTTCAAGTTTCCTGTCAAAAAGGACCTTCAGTGCAGCAGGAGGTATTGTCACTGAGAAGAGAAGTCGCCAAGGTCAAAAAAGTCTAGATTACCTCACCTTTATTAAGATGAATGAGGGATGGATCCCGAAGGGACTGACATTGGGCGATACATTCGAGTAAAAAAGGCCTGATGACATGAGCTGCCTTGGGCAAAAATGGTCCACACGCTGCTGTATTTTATCTTCGAATGCCGGATGACTTGCGTGACTTATCTGCCACCAACTAGGGTTCAAGACTCCTCCCAACAGGCATTTCCTTGTTTTACTGACAATGACATATAGAACGGTCCCATCCGCTCTATACGTGCCAACAATGCACGTTCACGAGGATCCAACGAACTGCGCATGTGCATATGTGTTAGTGTAATATGTAACACATTCACAAATCCCCAGCCACTTGTCTCAATATATTCCCAGGGCTGTTAAATAATCCCATCCGCTTTCCCCTTAGCTCACCGCGGCTCCCACTGTTCTTTTTAGCGGACTTGTTGCCTCTCCGGGCCCTCGGCATGGTGCTGAGCAGCTGTCAGCGTGTATCTCTGAGCTCAGCTCTAAGGCTCAGCAACCGCACAGACTTCTGGGGCATGAAGTCCGACAAAGTTGCACCACTTAAGGATCGCTAACAGGAAGAGAGTTGCAAAGGTCTTGTGCGCAGGCGTCAATTTGTTTATGCAAAGTTGGAGCGCGCTTGTATCGCACTGAACAACAGCAGATAACTAACGCATGTGCATATCATATGAGAGGCGGATGACGTTGTTTGACGGCCACCTAACGGCCAGCATTTCAATAGGCTTAAAATAAAACGTGACCATAGAAAAAAAAAAATATATATTACGGGTTGAATTTCACTATCTAAAACTTGTGAGTAAAAACGCTAATAACTTTCTTTATAATTACAATTTCAAAAAGTGATGAATGAAACTCATATTCAATTTGGGTGACAATTATTAGTATATTGTGAGATTTAGTTAACTTTATCTTCACAGCCAACATTCTACCCACTTAGCAACATTTGAGCCTAGGCCAAAATAACACAGTTTATTAATTAGTTTGTTGTGTAGGACAGCATCAAACATTTGCTAAAATCTAGATGATCTAAATCCACTACCATACCTTGGCCTGCCACTTTAGTTTTTAGATGAAAACCTACCACCTTTTTGTGAATAAGTATAACTGCAATTCTGCAGTTGAAAACCCTTAGATGAACATTTTCTGGGCTCAAAGGATTTTTTTTTTTTTTTTTAATAATGCCATTAAAATTTTAAGATCTTTCAAATTTTAAAATGTGCTAACAAAGGTTACCTTTTGTAGTAGCTTCCCCTAATTCAGTAGTCCTATCTTAACAGTCTTGAAAAAAAAAAGTATGCAGCACTGTGCCCCAAAGCTTTGTATATAAACTGTATCTAGTTCTTCAGCATATCTGTAACATCTGGGCTCATCAGCTAACACTGTTTCAAACTTCCAAACAGCTAATAGTGGAGCTCGTTTTTGATTAAGCCCAGTTTAACACATCATGTGTTAAACAGCAAACAATTATGTTAAGTTAAAAACAAATTTTAGTCAGTATGAATTAAAGGCATGAATGACTGATAACAGGGCAACACAATTGGTGGCCATCTGACGTGTTTCACACCTCCTCTCATCGGTGCTATGTCCCAGAATTGACTAGCTCCAGTATTAGGTGTGTGAATGTTTGAGCCACTATCTTAACCATTTTTTGGGGGAAATTATTGAATAGTCCTCAGGCCAGGGCTCCTGCCAGGGCTCCTCTTCAAAACTTGGTGGCATGACGTATGGGTCCTCAACAGAGGCAATCCAACCCACCTCATGCCTGGGAGCATACTGTTGAGGGATTCTTTGGCCTGGTGGTTGCGGTGGAGGCATTCTCTTGCCTGGTGGTTGCGGTGGATGCATGCCCGTTTGCACCCTGGTGACAGGAGGTTCTGTGGAGGAGTCAAATGATGAGAGGTATTAGTACAATCATATATATATCCATGTGGGCATACAATGTACATTGATAAATGCTAGGGCCTATACTCATTCTCATGTCAAACTCTATAACATGCATGTGCACATTGTGATTTGTGATATGAGGGATTTTAATATGCAAAGTATACATGTACAGTGGGGCAAAAAAGTATTTAGTCAGCAACCAATTGTGCAAGTTCTCCCACTTAAGAAGATGAGAGAGGCCTGTAATTTTCATCATAGGTATACCTCAACTATGAGAGACAAAATGTGGAAACAAATCCAGACAATCACATTGTATGATTTGGAAAGAATTTATTTGCATATTATGGTGGAAAATAAGTATTTGGTTACCTACAAGAATGCAAGATTTCTGGCTCTCACAGACCTGTATCTTCTTCTTTAAGAGGCTTCTCTGTCCTCCACTCATTACCTGTATTAATGGCACCTGTTTGAACTTGTTATCAGTATGAAAGACACCTGTCCACAACCTCAAACAGTCACACTCCAAACTCCACTATGGTGAAGACCAAAGAGCTGTCGAAGGACACCAGAAACAAAATTGTAGACCTGCACCAGGCTGGGAAGACTGAATCTGCAATAGGCAAGCGGCTTGGTGTGAATAAATCAACTGTGGGAGCAATAATTAGAAAATGGAGGACATACAAGACCACTGATAATTTCCCTCGATCTGGGGCTCCACGCAAGATTTCACCCTGTGGGGTCAAAATGATCACAAGAACGGTGAGCAAACATCCCAGAACCACACGGGGGGACCTAGTGAATGACCTGCAGAGAGCTGGGACCAACGTAACAAAGGCTACCATCAGTAACACACTACGCCACCAGGGACTCAGATCCTGCAGTGCCAGACGTGTCCCCCTGCTTAAGCCAGTACATGTCCGGGCCTGTCTGAAATATGCTAGAGAGCATTTGGATGATCCAGAAGTGGATTGGGAGAATGTCATATGGTCAGATGAAACCAAAGTAGAACTCTTTGGTAGAAACACAACTCGTCATGTTTGGAGGAGAGAGAATGTTGAGTTGCAACCAAAGAACACCATACCTACTGTAAAAGCATGGGGTGGCAACATCCTGCTTTGGGACTGTTTCTCTGCAAAGGGAACAGGACGACTGATCCGTGTACATGAAAGAATGAATGGGGCCATGTATCGTAAGATTTTGAGTGCAAACCTCCTTCCATCAGCAAGGGCATTGAAGATGAAACATGGCTGTGTCTTTCAGCATGACAATGATCCCAAACACACCACCCGGGCAACCAAGGAGTGGCTTCGTATGAAGCATTTCAAGGTCCTGGAGTGGCCTAGCCAGTCTCCAGATCTCAACCCCATAGAAAACCTTTGGAGGGAGTTGAAAGTCCGTGTTGCCCAGCGGCAGCCCCAAAACATCACTGCTCTAGAGGAGATCTGCATGCAGGAATGGGCCAACATACCAGCAACAGTGTGTGACAATCTTGTGAATACTTAAAGAAAACGTTTGACCTCTGTCATTGCCAACAAAGGATATATAACAAAGTATTGAGATGAACTTTTGATATTGACCAAATACTTATTTTCCACCATAATTTGCAAATAAATTCTTTCCAAATCAGACAATGTGATTGTCTGGAGTTGTTTCCACATTTTGTCTCTCATAGTTGAGGTATACCCATGATGAAAATTACAGGCCTCTCTCATCTTCTTAAGTGGGAGAACTTGCACAATTGGTGGCCAACTAAATACTTTTTTGCCCCACTGTATGTGTTTCATACAATAGTTATGTGTACATGTCAGTGATGGAGAATATGTGTTCTTTAAGTGACACTATGGTCACACAATTTCCTTTAGCCTGATGTAGGCACATAACGTGCTTTCTTGAGCTAAAATATTGTGATGGCTATAGTGTCCATTTACTGAAAACTCTATATGTGGCTTGTGGCCTGTGTTACTCCGAGACATGTTAGTATTTAACTATTCCACCTCATATCATGAATTTCAATATGTTAAGTAGCATTAAATGGACATTAAACCCATTTTTATTCTTTCATGATTCAGCTAGAGCATGCAATTTTAAACAACTTTCTAATTTACTTCCATTACCTAATTTGCTTCATTCTCTTGATATTCTTAGCTGAAAAGCATATCTAGAAAGGCTCAGAAGCTGCTGATTGGTGGCTGCACATCAATGCCTCATGTGATTGGCTCACCCATGTGCATTGATATTTAATAAACAAAGAATAACAAAATAATTAAGCAAATTAGATAATAGAAGTAAATTGGGATGTTGTTTAAAACTGTATTCTCTATCTGAATAATGACATAAAAAGCTTTGGTTTAATGTCCCTTTAATGTGAAATATAATTGTAGATGTTTTTATTAGTAGGCCAAATACCATGCTCCTCATTGTGTACATGAATGTGTGACATTAAAGGATGTTATATCTCACATACATATAATACTGGTGTGTGGGATGTTACTCACCAGCATGCTGTGCTGATGTTGCAGTCCCTGAGTCACGAGCCCCTGGAAGTCCACGGACTGCTGTGACGCTTAGGGACCAGTGAATGATCTCCTGCCACTCATTATATTCCGCCTCCTGGGGAGGACCACCGCCTGTTCCCCTCTGGTGCATGGCTTCTTGGACCATTTTCTCCTTCACCCGCCTCTTGCAGTCATTCCACATTTTCTTTAGCCCATCCACATTCCTCCTCTGCTGGGCCACGCTGTTGACTGCCTCCTCGACCCTCAGCCATGCATCTTTACGCCTTCGGGCAACTCCTTTGCCCCTCTCTTAGCCAAAGAGGGCAGTGTGGTTCTCCATGACGGCCTGGACTAGCACAAGGTTTTTGGCAAAAGAGAAGTTGGGGCACCTCATGCGCTCCTCGTCCTGGGTCGCCTGGCTCCCTCCCTGGGATGTCCCTGGTGTGGGTTCCTCCCTATCCTCTCCCTCCTCCCCCCTTCTATCCCCATGTGCACCCTCTATCCCTCTTCTGAGTGTGCCTGGCCTTGGGGCAGCCCCACTCCCATCCTCCCTTCTAACTCTCCCTCTCCCCACTCCACTCACTCCCTGACGGGGACCCTGCTGCTCCTCCTGTCCATAATCCTCTCCCTGCAACTCCCCTTCCCTCCTCCCACCTGCCCTAGCTCTCCCTGTCATCCTCAAACTACACACACTCACACACTCGCACTCACTCCCACTTCAATCACACACAATCACAACCAAACACTCAGCCTATCTCACTGTAAAAGATAAATAAAATGTGTGAGGTGTTAGAAAAAAAAGTGTTGTGTATTTTGTATATGTGTGTATGCAAAATATGTGCAATATGTTAAAAAAAGTGTTAGTAAATGTACAGGCTTAACAATCCAAAAATCCGACCTAACTAACTTAATGAAATGCTCCTCTCTCACTACTCTTACCACTAATCTCTCTACTCACTGTAGTGTGCTGTAGCTCCAAGAACCAACCAAACACGCTAAAGAAAATAAAACCAACAAAGATGAACAGTGGCACTACTTAGGACTTTTCCTCTAATGGTAATTTAAGTCAGGAGGTATGAGTATATTCTTATCAACTATATACTAGAGGAAATGGTGCTTGTGCACAATTATACATATAAACACCAAGGAAGAATGGTATAAAGGATACCAGACTTCCCAAAGTATGCACTTGCAGCACTCTAGGCCTAAACTAAGGGATGGGATTCCCCAACAGGATATTTAAAATATAACTTTTATTAGTAATAATATTAAAAAACCAAAAGGTTTGGTTGATACACACACAATTAAAATGTTTCCCAGTATCCTAATCAGTGTATTAAATATACCTTAGATCACAGAAAGTAATGATTCGGCCTCAATGAATTTACTAATATTGGTGATCTAGATCAGTGATTTTTAACCTTTTTTTTGCCGTGGCACACTTTTTTACATTAAAAAATCCTGTGGCACACCACCATCCCAAAATTTAGAAAAAATCACACATTGTAGCCTAATACAGCATATATATATATACATACAAACACACACACACATACTGTATGTATTGTGCTGTTATGCCATGCCTCCTACAAACTACCCCTGCACTGGGAGCAAAAAACAAGCAAAGTTTAAAAAATATGTCACACTGTTGTCAGTCTGCCGTGGCACACCTGAGGATCTCTCACGGCACACTAGTGTGCCACGGCACACTGGTTGAAAAACACTGATCTAGATAGTCAAATCAATAAACTGGGTAGTGGTTACAGCAGTGGTTATAACTAGAATTAAAGAGCTTGTGTAAAAGTTCCAATCTAGGAAGTGTGATTTCTACTCAATGTGATTCAGATAACACTATTGAGTATGTAGTATAGTAAATGATATCAAACTTATGAATATTTCACATCGATGATAATGATCAAAGAATAGGGGTAATAATAAATTACAGACTCACAAAATAAAGAACTTTATCAATTGTAGCCTGAACTACAGTTGTAGCCAGTGTATTTATGTGAATGACTCACAATGTGTGCGTGATTGGTGCTACTTTTATTTTCAGTATCGTGTTAAGCGCACATGCATGAAAATTGAGATACAATCAATATTTTATTAGACGCACAAAAAAGGGTTGGAAATAAAGTTTATAATAGGATGGATATAATTTTGTAATTCCTAGACTTCAAATATAACCTATTCCATAGATAAATGGTTTAACCCTTATTAATAGTGTATTTCCATCTGATACAGTCCAGATTCAATACTCAAAATTGCTGGGTTAAGCACATATAGCAAATGCTGCCAGAATGATATGGCTAATATTTGTCAGTCTACCTGATCTTAGGCACACAACCTTTGGACAATTTGGTAACTAGTTACTCAGGACCCACCCTGGTTGTATAGATAGCACCTAAAATAAATTCAATTTTCTTTAAGTTCTGGGTGTATGCATTCATTCATATCCTGAGTGAGTAATAAAGGTTGAGTCTGCTACACTCGGCACAACCCTGCTTTTATACAGAATTTGTAAGTATCATTCAGTTTATAGTTTAGTTTCCATAACGTAACATATAAACATTTCCAATATTATGTTAAGTAGTTAAATAAATAAAGTCTGGGGCAACCCAGACTAAGTAAATAGTAATTGTTCTGCGGCTTGTAAAAAATAATCAACAGGGTTGTAAGTAAATATGGAAGTTCTAAATACAGTGCCTTATAGTACAGCGAATACTATGATTGTAAATTGTTACAGCTCCTGTTCATTTGTTTGTAAGATCTTGTGATGCACACTCTTGCATATGCTAGGTTTATAAATTAAATTAAATCTGGCACAACCCAGAATTCATGAATGCTTGCTATCCTTTAGTTTGTATCAGTGTGAACGGCATAGCGTCTAATCATTCAGAGAGCCCCTTGAATCACGTTTCTAAGTTTCCATTGGTTTGTTAATAATATCACCAACGTAACAAACATTCATTCTTCGCACTCACTTATTGATTAGATAAATAAAGTCTGGCACAACCCAGATTATTAAGTAATAATTATCATACTGTATAAAGTAAATGGGCAACTATGTTGCCAATTATTCAGCAAATTTCAATAATGTGCCGTGTGGTACAACGAATGTTGTAGTTATAGAGTAGTCTCACTCGCACACATTGGTCTGTGAAGTCATGTGATACATTCTCATTCATACAATAGGTTTGTGGTTCAAGTTAAGGCTGACGTAACTCTGATTCTATAACCGCTCACTATTTTACGGTTTACTATAACTGTCACCGGCGTAACAACATAATATTTGAGTAGCTATCAGTAAATAAAGTCTGGCATAACCCAGGCTGTATACGTCTAAATTAGTTTTTTACTTTATATAGATAGTCCCTATTCAGACCACACTACATGGATAGGGCAAATGCCGATAATTAGCTCTGCTTCTGCTGTAACTATCTGCCCCACATGATTAAGAGATACTAGGTTTATTTAAAAAACATAAGAAAATAGAGCGTGAACACGTTCAACACTCTCCCCTGACGCGTTTCGCCCGATTGGGCTTTATCAAAGGCAGCGAGCCGCCGTGTTTGTGGGGATTTATACCCTGTGGGACCGGAAGTCCCACCCCCGCTACACTCTGATTGGTGTTGTGATTCATTCAAGATTGTTTGATAGACGGCTAGTTGCATGAATATCGGAAACATAATCATCGATCTGTATGTTCTGTATACATTATTGTAAAACAACTAAGTGGCCATCAGATTGTATCCTCATATCTAAAATGATTCATATATATCTGTATTATTGTATAACACAGATTGTTATAGATTGTGATAGCGTGTTACTAGTATAGATGAATAGAAATTTCCTAAAGACCATATTATCCTGTCTATATTCTGACAGTTGTCAGTATCTAGACAAATTGACATATTATTCATATACTCTAACCATGTTTATAAATGCGCTGTATGTCATTATTTCTGCTTTTATACCGGACACTCTTCCCTAAAGAGTTACTTAGAATGGCATTGTGTATCAATATTTCTGGGTTCATTATGAAACTGTTATATTCCAGTTTCAGGATTCAAGTATTTCAAAGGAAAATTAATTAATATAAGTGTAATGCGTGCAACACCAGTTGAATTATTTTATCAGTGCTGACTATACATAAAATGCTAAATGTTCATAAAAAGTGTAAGTTATATAACTGTGATATGCACTGTGAAAAAAGGGGGGGGGGGAAGTGTTTTATAGTCATGATGAAGACCTGTTGTAACCTTTGTGATTCAGAATGTACGAATTTGTATTGTGATGGCATCAAAGTGTATTAGTGCATATAAGGGGGGGAGGGGGGAGGGAAAAGAAAGGGGGAAAAAATTGTAAAGGTGGTGATTATAATAGTAAAAATTACAATAAAAACGAAAAAATAATAAAATTGTGTTTTATAAATAAAAATAGTGTGATGAGAGAAGGAAGATCTCCCAAAATAATTCAAAACATTAAATGTGTGACTATGTGAGTGTGCTGTGAAGGTGAATATCATTATATTCCTTATAATAATTAGTAAATATTGCTAGTTAATTGACTTTTTCATCATATTTCTTGTGATATATATTGTCAATATTATCAACATGACTCTATTGTTTTACTTGAAGTGGAATGACATTATAAGTCATATTGGCCCTATTAGGCATTAGATATGTGATTATTTAATTTTTGTTGTGTTAATTCATGTTGAAATGTTCTGAACTTGAATATTTGATCATTAATAATTTTTATTCTATAGGTTTCTTAATATTACCCAGTATGGTATATTATATATGGATTTATTTAGTTTCTTATGACAAATCGTTTGATTCTTGACCTGTTCATATAACTTCACATAAGGAGAAAAAAAACAATTGTTATAGTCAGACATTTATAGTGATGAGTATCACCACCATTATGTAGTTTCTTATTTTTTCAAAATAAAGATTTTTGAAAGAATTTTTTGTGTGTATGTTTGGTTTGAATCAATAGATGCATTGTATGTTTTAATTTTGTTCTGTCAAATCCTATATTAGATGGAATTGATAATAACAAGTGAACATAAAGGTTATTTTGTCTTGTTCACATCTTTTGTTAGATAAAGTTATTATTTTCTTAATGATTACAAATAGACATAAAGATTATTTTGTTCGTTGAGACCCCATGGTTGCACCAAATTTAGCAGATAAATCCATCGGCTTTCAGACTTTAATAATGCCGTTTCCAGGTCTCCTCCTCTAAACCCTAGACTCACTTTCTCAATGCCCCAACATTGTAAATCTCTTTGGTTAGAGTTATGATGTCTTAGGAAATGTGCAGCTACACTCGTTAAGGTCTTTAAATCTTCCTTATCTTTAGCTGCATTCTTGATATTCCTTAATATCTAATCAATAAATGAGTGTGAAGAATGAATGTTTGTTACGTTGGTGATATTATTAACAAACCAATGGAAACTTAGAAACGTGATTCAAGGGGCTCTCTGAATGATTAGACGCTATGCCGTTCACACTGATACAAACTAAAGGATAGCAAGCATTCATCAATTCTGGGTTGTGCCAGATTTAATTTAATTTATAAACCTAGCATATGCAAGAGTGTGCATCACAAGATCTTACAAACAAATGAACAGGAGCTGTAACAATTTGCAATTATAGTATTCGCTGTACTATAAGGCACTATATTTAGAACTTCCATATTTACTTACAACCCTGTTGATTATTTTTTACAAGCCGCAGAACAATTACCATTTACTTAGTCTGGGTTGCGCCAGACTTTATTTATTTAACTACTTAACATAATATTGGAAATGTTTATATGTTACGTTATGGAAACTAAACTATAAACTGAATGATACTTACAAATTCTGTATAAAAGCAGGGTTGTGCCGAGTGTAGCAGACTCAACCTTTATTACTCACTTAGGATATGAATGAATGCATACACCCAGAACTTAAAGAAAATTGAATTTATTTTAGGTGCTATCTATACAACCAGGGTGGGTCCTGAGTAACTAGTTACCAAATTGTCCAAAGGTTGTGTGCCTAAGATCAGGTAGACTGACAAATATTAGCCATATCATTCTGGCAGCATTTGCTATATGTGCTTAACCCAGCAATTTTGAGTATTGAATCTGGACTGTATCAGATGGAAATACACTATTAATAAGGGTTAAACCATTTATCTATGGAATAGGTTATATTTGAAGTCTAGGAATTATAAAATTATATCCATCCTATTATAAACTTTATTTCCAACCCTTTTTTGTGCGTCTAATAAAATATTGATTGTATCTCAATTTTCATGCATGTGCGCTTAACACGATACTGAAAATAAAAGTAGCACCAATCACGCACACATTGTGAGTCATTCACATAAATACACTGGCTACAACTGTAATTCAGGCTACAATTGATAAAGTTCTTTATTTTGTGAGTCTGTAATTTATTATTACCCCTATTCTTTGATCATTATCATCGATGTGAAATATTCATAAGTTTGATATCATTTACTATACTACATACTCAATAGTGTTATCTGAATCACATTGAGTAGAAATCACACTACCTAGATTGGAACTTTTACACAAGCTCTTTAATTCTAGTTATAACCACTGCTGTAACCACTACCCAGTTTATTGATTTGACTATCTAGATCACCAATATTAGTAAATTCATTGAGGCCAAATCATTACTTTCTGTGATCTAAGGTATATTTAATACACTGATTAGGATACTGGGAAACATTTTAATTGTGTGTGTATCAACCAAACCTTTTGGTTTTTTAATATTATTACTAATAAAAGTTATATTTTAAATATCCTGTTGGGGAATCCCATCCCTTAGTTTAGGCCTAGAGTGCTGCAAGTGCATACTTTGGGAAGTCTGGTATCCTTTATACCATTCTTCCTTGGTGTTTATACACTAAAGAAAATAGCCGCTGCGCATGGGTTTATGTATTAATTTTGAATGGCGTAATTACGTGTCGCATCTTTTAGAACTGGCCGTTGTTTTTTATGATTCGTAGCCTAATTTGCATAAAACTACACTTTATTGAGACTTTACGTGAACAAAATACTGGCGTAAGTACTTGCGACAACTAAAATGTGTATTTGCGCACATTTTAGTTGATTGCCGTTTTTTCCTACTTACACCAGTTTAGCATCTGACGTCGCAGTATATTGGATAGCTCGAGTTGCGAGGTGAAATTACGGGCGGCGCGGGTTCCCTCGCTTGTGCCGAAAACTACGATGGATATTGGATCGTGCCCCATATTTAATTTTTGGCTACCCTTGAAAACAATTTAGTAAGGTGATCACAGTAACAGCAGTGGTCACTGGGCCATTTTCAATATTATTTAGTAAAATCTATGCAAAAATTATACATATATTTTTTACAGTTTTTGCCGAAGCTATTTCCCATGACTTGAATTATAAATATAATAATGTCATATTGCGAATATGCTGGGCCTGCTGAAAAAATCAAAATATAATTTGTGTGGGTCATTCACTGAAATGTTACCTACAATAGGGTTTTATATTTAGGCAGCTAAAAAAACTTAAAATTGGCTCAGCACTGGGATGAAAAAAAAGGCTCATCTGCGAAAGGGTTAAACAACTTTCCAATTTACTTCTATTATAAATGTTGCCTCATTCAATTTGTATCCTTTATTGAAGAAGCAGCAATTCACTACTAGGAGCTAACTGAAAACATCTGTAAGCCAATGACAATAGGAATATGTGTGCAGCTACTAATTAGCAGCTAGCTCCCAGTTCATGAACCTTTCTAGGCATGTTTTTCAACAAAGGATACCAAGTTAACAAAACAAATTAGATAATAGAAGAAATTGTAAAAAATGTTTAAATGTGTATGGTCTATCTGAATCATGAAAGAAATGTGTTGAGTTTCATGTCCCTTTAAGATATATCTCAACTAATATATACAGTATATATACCGTATTTTTTGATCCATAAGACGCAGCTGACCATAAGATGCACCTAGTTTTTAGAGGAGGAAAACTAAGAAAAAAAAATATTCTGAATTATTTGACCCAATTCATATAGAGCAGCAATCTATTATGTCAAAGTAAGAGCAGTGAAAAACTTTTTTTGCAAGCCAAATTAGAGCTGTAACTTTTTACCCCATAAATAGCTGTAGGCAGCAAATATAGCAGTAATTCTAGAGCCATAAGGAATAAGACAAAACCAACAGGATCAAATGTTATCATATCTATGTGAAACCAATGCTTTGTGTTCCCATCGGACCTCTTGTAGTGACGAGGGGCAGCGGATGATGGCTAAACATACTGATGAGAAGGTCTGAGTATAACTCCAACACTGATCCTCTGCATGTCACAGACTGAATTGCTGGGCCGTAAGTTAAAAGACACCACTACATAGAGCACACATTGACGGTCTCCAGTATATGGGATCTTGCCAGTCACAATCTGCCACAGGGTTACTGCAAAGGAGTAAACGTCCGCCTTTACTGTGACCGGCTCTTTTCTCAGCAACTCCGGGGCTCGGTGCATGTAGGTGCCTTCCAGGTGGGCGGAGTTGGGTGCAGCACAGGTTGTCTTCTCTGTTCTGTGCTCGGGAATAATTTAGTGCTGTCAATCAATGTGCTGCCGCTTACTAGAGGGAACATGGCGATTTGGCTCCAGGGCACAAACACATTCGCCCCATAAGACGCACACACATTTCCCCTTACTTTTGAGAAGGAAAAAAGTGCGTCTTATGGAGCGAAAAATATGGTATATTGAATGACAATGCCATCTAATTATTAAATAAACTATATTTCAAAGATAATGTAATAACATTTTTAACAGGAACGCTTTTATTCTCCCCTTTCAGTTGTCCATTATTACCTTAAACATTTGCTTTCAGAGAAAAATTCTCTGAGATAGAATGATTAGTTGATGTATGTCACAGAGTTTATATTCTCTATATTTACTTTATTCTTCCATAACAAACTAAATCCTCTATGAACCAGCCAGGAAAGTAAACATAAAACTTAATTAAAAACAAAAAGTAGGATTTAGCTATGTGCTTTAGTGATGTCATCAAAATCTGTGCTTCCTAATCCAAAGAAGAAAGGTTCTAAAGAGAAAATACCATAGCTATCAAGTGCTAAGTCCTTATAATGGCTGGTAGTGTTTATGAATATTTTTTTTAAATACTTCACTCTGTTCTCAAAAGTTTGAAAACTTTAATTAAATTGTTCTTACTGTATGAAATTGCACTGTTGAAATATGCTTCATACTATGATATACACCTGACTAGTTTTGTTTGTTATTTAGGGATAGATAATGAGTGTATCATTTGCATGCGAGCGATATTGCCTGGCCTGGAGAAATGCCTATTTCAGAAGGGCATTTGACCCCATAGCAGGGCAAGTGAGAGGAACCGGGTGTGAGGTAGGGAAAGGGGTGGGACCTCAGGGGAGCTAATAAAAGACAGTGAGCAGGAAGTAAGCTCATCTTCTGTCCGGACCTGACATGGAAAAGAAGCTCTGCCTCTTTCACCTCATCATGCCCGGAGAGAACGTGAGGGTACTTACCCACTCACATATCTGAGTTGCAGAACCTGATCACTGCTGCTGCAGCTGCTGTCAGGGAGAGAGGCCCTCAATGGCTTCTGGCGCTGCTGCAGGCAGCTGGTGTCCTACCTGGAGGTGGCGGAGATCCGGACCAGTCAGCTGGGGCGGAGCCATCCCCCAGGGCCAGGCTTGTGCGGCGGTCGCAACCACCAGAGCGCCGTAGTCCAGCAGTGGCCCCGAGGAGAGGACGTTCAGCTGCACGATCGGCAGGAGGCAGCAACAGAGGGACCAGAGGACGGCCGGCCAGGCGAGGAGCAGCCCGCAGAGGAGACGGCAGCAGGAGATGGTGGAGGCGGACGATAGTCACTTGGGCGGAGTGCCGAATGGATCGGGAGCCAGTCGGGTGGAGTCCGCAGAGGAGGCAGCAACGGCTGCTCCTGGAGATAAGCCGCTGAGCTATCAAAGAAGAGGGGTGCTGTGTGGCGGTAGTGGAGGCTGCAGAAGCAATAAAATAGCAGCAAAATAAAAAATCATTAAAAGGGGCAACGGACAAGAAAAGGGACATATTAGGGACATGGATGGGGGCCCAAATGAGGGCAGGGTAAGAAAATGGGACTGGCGGAGAGCATGGGGGCCTTGAAAAAGAGGATACAAAAGCAAAATAAAAAATAAAAAAACGGCCGGGAGGTACATGGTCCCACATGAGGACTAGTAAGAACGGGGGAGAGAGTTAAAAGGGGGGGCCCACATGAGGCCAGATAAGACAGGGGGGTTAGGGGCACGGCCGTAGGGACACAGGAGTGTATCATAAGGGGGGGCACATGATGAGGCAGGCCCTAATGAGGCCTAGGAAAAGGGATTAGGCAGTGGGGGAGTCATCATGTGACATAGGTGTATAGTGGGGAGGGAGCCTTAGGCCAGGGATTGATTCTTAGGCGGGGATGGTGGGATGGGGGGCTCGGGGTGGGCCCAAAGGAGCTGTGCAGAGGCACAGGGAGTAGGAAGGTCAGGTTAGGAGGTGATAGGGTCTGGGTTCACATCACTTATAGCCCCCCCTCCAACCCCCCTCATCTCTACCCCTCCCCCCCCCACTTTCAGGGTTTGGGTTCAGGGATTATGCCCTCACACCTTCCCCCTTCTTTGTTTTCTGTGCTAGTGCCAGTGGCTTCCACCCCAGAGGAAGGTCGGAGGCAGGAGTTTGACAGGACTCAGGAGAGAGACAGGGACTCCCTAGTCATAGAGGATATCCCTAGCGATTTTGATGGTGACGTGCGGCAGGAGGTAGATGCGCTGGAGCTGGATACAGCTGTCCAGGTGGGGGAGCTTGATGCCTTGGCACAGCTTTTGGGGTCTATATCACCGCTGAGGAGTGTGGGGGAGAGGGGAAGGGGGGAATGCAATGCCAGGAGGGTGGAAGAAAGGAGAGGGAGAGGGGTTGTTGATGATGTTTTTGGCATGCCATTGCAGGTGGGGAATGTACAAAGGCGAGAACGGTCTCACAGCGGACGCCGGGAGCTCACCCAGAGGCGAGGGAGGTCCCGCTCGCCTTTCAGGAGCAGAACCGGTGGGGACAGGAGGGTTTCACACACATGGGCACGTATGGAACAGACACACGAAGGTCGGAGTGGGGACAGACGGAGGGAGTCCAGGCCTAGGAGGAGGTCACCAGAGAGGAGTCGGGAGTCGCCGAGGAGGGATGGAAGGAGGTCAAGCAGGACAGGTACTTCAAGGGACTCGGGAGCGGAGATGGCGCACAGGTCGGCTGCAGGGGCGCCAAGAGGTACAAGTTAATTTTTTACACCACAGGGAAATGGGAATGAGATGCAGAATGAGTTGTTGAAAGGTTTGAAAGAACTGATTGCAAGGATGGAGCGACAAAGTAGGAATGAAGGTCAAGGGAGCCCGGCCGGGGCCTGGGGACCGAGTGGCGCTGACGGAAGCATGGTAGGAGTAGGGGCGACAGTGGCTGTAGCCCAAGGGGCGGGTCCGAGTGGGACACCAGGGACTGTGGCTTTGCAGGGGCCTGGGAGGGGGGTGTCAGGGGTAGCTGGAGGGGTAGGGGGAGCGAGTGTAGCAGCTGGAGTTTCAGGGGTGGTATCTTTCAGAGTGTCTGATGAGGCACTGCGTAGGCCGTGCTTATGCTCGATAGGCCCCTTAGGGTTACATTTGGCGGTGGAAGTGAAGGAGAAGATATGGAAAAGGGAGTTCTTAGAGTTATTTTCTCTCCTTCCATTGGATCAATTTGTAGAGCTTAGGAAGGACCCAAAAGGGGAGCAGGGGAAGAAGGAGGAGGAGGAGTGGAAGAAACGGTATCGGAAGATTCCAAAAACCTTCTCTAATTGGTCCAGGGCATTCTGTATCTTAGCGAGCGTGATGGCTCAGAAGTTCCCTGATCAGGGTTCTGCCCTATTTTGTTACTTTGATGAGGTTTCGTCAGCATACCGCATGTATGGGGGGATGGCGTGGTGGTGATACAACGAGCAGTTTCATCAGCGGATAGCCATCCGCCCTGACATGAGGTGGGATGACAGGGACATGGGAATCTGGCTAGAGATAATTACTCCATTGCGAGGGTCCCAGCCCTTTCGAACTGGGGGGGCATGCACGCAGGTGCAGCCAGTAGCGGGGTAACAGTGGCCCTTAGGAAGGTCCTGTGCTTCCAGTTTAACGATGGGCAATGTCGGTTCGGGCGTCGTGCAAATACAAGCATGAATGTTCGGGATGCGGGGGAGTTCATTCGTACGCAAAATGCTTTAAAAAGGGAAGACTGGGGGTAGAACAGGGGAGGTGGGTCTTCCGGGCCAGGACGCCAGTGGACATCAGAAGGATGGTCCCGTGGCTAGAGCAGTACGCTAAAGTGAAGGGGATGCGAGGGGACGCCGAGCTGCTTTTGACGGGTTTCAGCTCGGGTTTCCCCATACCCTTTCAGGAAGTGAAAGGGGTGGGGGTTTGGGGAATTTGAATTCGGCCAGGGAATTTCTGTGGATTTTTCAGGAAAAGTTGGATAAGGAAGTGGCCTTGGGGCGAATGGCGGGCCCCCTTTTCATCTTGCCCTTTGCCTAACTTGAGGCTGTCCCCTTTGGGGTGGTCCCAAAGAAGGTCCCGGGGCAGTTTCGCATGATCCACCATCTGTCATACCCGAAGGGCTCTTTGGTAAATGATGGAATCCATCCTGGGATGGCATCCATCTGTTACGCGTCATTTGACGATGCAGTGCAGTGGGGTGAAGGTGGATGTCGAAGCAGCGTTTCGACATCCACCACCTATTGGGGTGTTCTTTTGATGGAAAGTTTTTTGTGGATTTATGTTTGCCGATGGGTTGTTCCATCTCATGCTCCTACTTTGAAAAGTTTAGTTCTTTTGTGGAGTGGTTGGTTAAACAGGTTGCGGGATTGCCTTCCGTAGTCAATTATTTGGACGACTTCCTGTTCGTGGGCCCTGCTGGCAGCATGGCATGCCAGAGATTGTTGGATGCTTTTGAATCGGTGGCCAAGGATTTTGGTATCCTGGTGGCAGCAGACAAGTCTGAGGGCCCCTGCTTTGCATTTAGTTTCTTGGGAATACACATTGACTCAGAGAAGATGGAGTGTAGTTTGCCGGAGGACAAAGTGGCTGATTTGTATGGGGTATTATGGCAAGCTTTGGGGCATCAGAAGTTGACGCTGCGGGAGATGCAATGCCTTTTGGGGAAGCTAAATTTTGTGTGCAGGATTATCCCAGTTGGGAGGGTGTTTTGTCGGAGATTATCCTTGGCTACGGTGGGAGTAAGGGAGCCTTTCCACCATGTACGCTTGACGAAGGTGTTAAAAGTGGATATGGTAATATGGCTGAGGTTCCTTGGGGACTTCAATGGGAGGTCACTAATCCAGAGGGAAGGGTGGGATGACCCTGATGTGCACCTGTTCACAGATGCATCGGGGGCCACGGAGCTTATCTGGGAGGTAAATGGTGCTCCTGGTCTTGGCCGCAGGAGTGGGAGGCGGTAGGACTGACTAGGAATCTGGTGTTCTTAGAATTGTTCCTGCTACTGGTGGCCTTGATCATACAGCCGGAACTCTTGTGGGACAGGAGAGTGATGTTTCATTCAGATAACATGGGGGTGGTATCGGTGGTTAATTCCCTGACGGCATCCTCACCCCCGGTGGTGGTCCTCCTCCGATTGTTTGTGTTGGAGTGCCTGAGATGTAATGTGCTGTTCAGGGCTGTGCATGTGCCTGGTAAGGTCAATGGGATAGCTGACTCTCTTTCACGTTTCCAGTGGGACAGGTTCCAGGAGCTGGCTTCATTGGCGGAGGAGGTAGGGACTCAGTGCCCGTGGGAATTATGAAAGTTGGACTTCGGGGCTTGATGATGATGGTTCGGGGGGCCTTGGCTGGTTACTCACAGGTATGGAAAGAATGTTGTGGGGTGCTAAAAAGGGCAGGGGGGCCATGACGGCCCAGAGCTGGTTGTCAGTACTATTGGCATGGATGGGAGAGTGGGGAAGACAAGGAGTGTCGAGGGCCATGGTAAGAAGGAGGCTGGCAGCGATCGCCTTTCTATGTCAATGTTTGGGTTGGGATGATGTTACAAAATCATTTGTGGTGAGGATGGCGGCAAAAGGCTTGTGCAAGGGAGGTAGGGCTCTGGACTTGAGGAGGTCAGTCATCTTTGCATTATTACAGAGGGTAGTGGGAGCCCTGGCTGCAGTATGCTCGGATAATTATGAAGTGGTACTTTTTCGGGCGGCATATGTGTTAGCCTTTTTTGCTGCCTTTCGGGTGTCGGAAATAGTGGGCGCATCTAAGAGAGACATGGAGGTATCTAACGTAGGGATGTGTGGTTCCAAGGGCGAGATCTTTTTATATGGTTGCGTTGATCTTAAACTGATCAGGGTGGTCGGGGGAGAGCTATTACCCTTCAGGGAATAGGGGGTGGCAGCGTTCCTGAGGGTGCGATCAGAGGGCGATGGCCCGCTGCTTGTTCACAAGAACGGGGAAACATTATCGTGCTTCCAGTTTATTTTGTTTTTTCATAAAGTGCTGAGTGTCTTGGGGCTCCCTCAGCTTGACTTTGGGTCCCACTCTTTCCGGATTGGGGTCGCAATTGAGGTGAGAATGCTGGGTATGTCGGACACAAGGATTAGAAGGATTGGGAGGTGTGCTTCTAACAGTTTTAGATCTTATGTTCGTTGTGAATTGATAATTTAGCGTGTCCTTTATCCCCATAGGGTTGCATGGCAAGGAATGTTGGATAATTGGCCATTCCTGCATATACTGGGCGAGGAAGGCAGTGATGACGAGTGATGGGGGGAGCCAGATGGGCTTCGCTGGGGAGACCGTGCAAATACGATGGTTTGAGTTTCCGGGGTTGAGGTGGGACCAGGTGATCGTTAAAGTGGTTTAGTTTGCTACGTTGTATAGTCCCCCAGAACTGCTGGTGATCCATGCAGGGGGAAATGATTTGGGCTTCATCTCTCAAAAAGATTTCTTAGACAGGGTTAAATGAATTGTTCCCCGGGCTAAGAAAAGTATGGTCTGAGATAGAACCTCGGTTGAATTGGCGGGCAGCATGGGATGTGCGTAGGCTAGAGAGATGTCAAGGAGAAAGGTCAATAGAATTTTGAGTAAGTTTGTGGAGCAAAACGGTGGGGTGTCCATATGACACGTAGAATTTGAAGAAGGATCAGGGGAATGCTTCTTTTTGAGAGATGGAGTCCACCTTAACGAAGTGGGGCTCCACTTGTTTAATTTCAATCTGAGGGAAGGGGTGGAAAAGGCCTTGGGTGGTGGGGGGGGTCCGGCTATAAGCCGTCCTTGTGGTGGGGGGGCTTGCCTTTGGTGGTTGTGAAGTCTGCTGGGGTACCTCCTGCCATGTAGGAGAGGTCTATTATGGTTCCGGAGGGGACCTGTGGAACGGAGATACAATGGATTACATGGCAAGCCCCATGGGGTTCTTAAAGTTAAGTTTATTATTGGGGATATTTATCTGTTTTACTTATATTTTAAGATGTTGTTAATAAAACAAGCTGCAACCTTTTTACCCCAACAATTGGAGTGTGTGTGTTTTCTTTGGGAATAACATAGTCCCTAAATAGGGGGTCATGCCTGCCTGGAGAAATTCCTATTTCAGAAGGGCATTTGACCCCAGAGTAGGGCAAGTGAGAGGAACCGGGTGTGAGGCAGGGAAAGGGGTCGGACCTCAGGGAAGCTATTAAAAGACAGTGAGAAGGAAGTAAGCTCATCTTCTGTCTGGACCTGACGGTGAAAAGAAGCTCCCTCCCTGGAATTACGGTAGTGGAGATGTACATACTATGTCGCAGCTTGGCGGGGGGGCTTGCCTTTGGTGGTTGTGAAGTCTGCTGGGGTACCTCCTGCCATGCAGGAGAGGTCTATTACCCTAAATAGGTCGCCACAGGTTTTCAAGACCATTTGCGTGCAAGTTAAATTCTGCTTGTATTACAAGTTGAAATTAATTGCTAATGTGGGAGCAAAATTGCGATTTTACACTAGAATGATTAACGTGACCTCAGAGCTCTGGTTAACTATTACGCTTGAATAAAAAATTGTACAAAACACATAGAAAATGCATAACAAAGTAAAGTTTCACTCATAATAACACTATCTAATTAAAATTATTAAAACATAATATTGCATAAAAAATGATAAGGGCTCAAAGACATGAGGTCTCATGTATTTAAAAAAAAGAACTGCAAAGGCTTTAACATTGAGATACATACATAAACATGACTACATATGTATTTGTGTGTGTATATATATATATATATATATATATATATATATATATATATATATATATATATACAAAGTCAAGTGGTAAAGCACTCTCAAATTCAGTCCGGGGTGCACAGCAAACAGCTTAAAACAATCCCAGAAAAAGCAGGCACTCTCCGTTAAATTTTCAAAATATTTACTAAGTGACGTTTCGGGGTTTCAACCCCGTCCTCAGACTTAAGTCTGAGGATGGGGGTGAAACCCCAAAATGTCACTTAGTAAATATTTTGAAAATTTAACGGAGAGTGCCTGCTTTTTAATGGGATTATATATATATAGTATATAAATATGTGTGTATGTCAGGATAGGTTAAGTCCAGAGTTAGACCCAAATGCTAGGATGAAGTTTGAAAACACCCTAGGACTGTGAGTATATTTCAGGATATGACCCTGCGACAGCTACAGTAATATACTCACTGAAATAAAAAGAGTAATCAAGCAAGCAATACCCAGCAACGTGTAATCAGGCAGGTAGGGGTTAACCAGTAGGATTATCTAACAAGCAATGTCCAGCAACGTGTAATCAGGCAGTTTGGGGTTAAACAGTAGAATAGTCTAGCAAGCAAAGTTCCAGCAACGTGTAATCAGGCAGTTTGTGGTTAAACAGTAGAATAGTCTAGCAAGCAAAGTTCCAGCAACGTGTAATCAGGCAGTTTGGGGTTAACCAGTAGATTTATCAAACAAGCAATGTCCAGCAACATGTTATCAGGCAGTTTGGGGTTAAACAGTAGAATAGTCTAGCAAGCAAAGTTCCAGCAATGAGTAAACAGGTAGTTTGGGGTTAACCAGTAGAATTTGTCAAACAAGCAAAGTCCAGTTATCAGGAATCAGGCAGGTAGGGTTAAGCAGGGTTGAAGTTAAACAAGCCAGTAATTCTAATAAGACAAAAGATTCAAAAGGTACTCACAAGCCGGGTAATTAGAACAAACAGGCACAGAGGAGAGGAGACGCTGGAATAAGAAGAGCTTCTGGCGTCAGCAGAAGGGGCCGGTGAGAAACAGGGTTGCTAGGCAACCAAGGAAGTGCTACCGCGCCGACACAAACAAGGGGAGAAAGCGATCAGCAGCAGAGCAATTGCAACAGTGCCCCCTCCTCAAGGACCCCTCCGGGGAGCACGAACAGGTTTTGAAGGATTCTGGGCGTGGAACTGTTTGATCAAAGCAGAAGCGCGGACATGGGAAGCAGGTTCCCAGGAACGTTCAGTGATGGGATATCCCTTCCAATGGACCAAATAATATAAATGGTTACCCCGTAATCTGGAATCAAGAATTTGACTGATCTCAAATTCTGAAGTACCATCCACAAGAAACGGAGAGGGAACTTTACATTTGGTGGAAAACCGGTTAGAGACTGCTGGTTTAAGAAGAGATAGTGAAATACAGGATGAATCTTCAAGGTGTCCGGTAAAGCCTCCCTGTAGGCAGTAGAACATACCTTAGAAACAATCCTAAATGGTCCAATGTATTTAGTACCCAATTTAGCACAAGGTTGTTTGAGTCGAATGAATCTGGTGGAAATCCAAACCTTGTCTCCAGTGCGAAATGAGGGTGCCTTACGGCATTTGCGATCAGCAAATCGTTTATACTTTTGAGAAGAGAGGAGAAGAACTTCCCGAATCTTCTTCCAGTGTTTACAGAGATTCTTCACAGTTCGATCTGCTCCAGGAACTCCAGAACCCCCAGAAGACATAGGAAAAGTTCTAGGTACAAATCCATAAGCTGCCTTGAAAGGAGAAGTCTGTAAAGAAGAATTGAAACGGGAATTGTAAGCAAGTTCTGCTAAAGGAAGAAGTTGAGACCAATTGGAGTGCTGATGATTAACATAGTGCCTGAGATAGGATTCAAGAAATTGATTTACCCACTCAGTTTGACCGTTGGATTGAGGATGATGGGCAGTAGAAAGAGATATGGTAACTCCAAACTGTTTGCACAGAGATTTCCAGAATCTTGAGACAAATTGAACTCCTCGATCAGAAACAATGTCCAAAGGAAAACCATGTAATCTGGTGATATGGAGTATAAACAGTTCAGCGAGTTTCTGGGAAGATGGTAATCCAGGTAATGGAACAAAATGAGCTGCTTTGGAAAATCTGTCTACCACAACCCATATGGTCTTGTTTCCGGCAGAATTAGGAAGATCTGTAATAAAGTCCATGGAAACATGAGACCAGGGATAATATGGAACAGGCAGAGATTGCAAGAGTCCAAGAGGTAAAGAAGAAGACTGTTTATTAGAGGTACAGGAATGACAAGCTGCAACATAATCCTTGACATCTTTGACCATGGAAGGCCAACAGACATGTTGTTTGAGTCTCCACAAAGTATTACGTACTCCTGGATGTCCAGACAAAATATTATCATAAGCCCAATGAAGAAGTTTGAGGTGGAATTCTATAGGTACAAACAAGATCCCAGGAGGTATGTTATAGGATGAAGGAACAGAGGCTTGAGCAGACTGTAATGCTTGGAAAGAGAAAGTAGATAACTGAGCTAGAACTTTAGCAGGACGGAGAATGGGTTCAGAATCCAGTAATGTAGAATCAGAGGCCAGAAATTGTCTGGATAAAGCGTCCGCTTTAGTGTTCTTAGAACCAGGAATATAAAAGAGGACAAAATTAAATCTGGAAAAGAACAGAGCCCATCGGGCTTGACGTGAGTTGAGATGTTTGGCAGTATGAAGATACAGAAGATTTTTATGATCCATGAGAATATGAAATGGTTGAACCGTGCCTTCAAGCAGATGTCTCCATTCTTCCAAAGCCATTTTAATAGCTAACAGTTCCTAGTTACCAACGTCATAATTCAGTTCTGAAGAATTAAACTTCTTGGAGAAAAACCCCACAGGAAGGATCTTGCTAGTAACAGTATTTTGCTGAGATAGTACAGCCCCAGCAGCGATCAGAGAAGCATCCACTTCAAGGATGAATTGGAGACTCAGAACTGGATGGCAAAGAATAGGAGCCGAAGTAAATGCAAACTTCAAAGATTCAAAGGCCTGTTAGGCTTTATCAGACCAATGCTTGCAATCCTGACCCTTCTTAGTAAGAGCTGTAAGGGGTGCCGAGATGTTAGCAAAGTCTTTTATGAATTTACGGTAGTAATTGGCAAACCCCAGAAATCTCTGAAGAGATTTTAAGGAAGTTGGTCTAGGCCAATCTATAATAGCCGATAGTTTGTCAGAATCCATCTTAAATCCAGACGGTGAAATAATGTAGCATGAGAAATGAATAGATTCTTGATGAAAAGAGCACTTTTTAAGCTTGGCAAAGAGAGAATTTTCACGTAATCTAGTTTAACATGATGAACGTGATCCTGAAAAGTCAGAGAATAAATCAAAATATCATCAAGATAGATAATAATGAATTGATTAAGATAGTCTCTGAATATTTCATTAACAAAATGTTGAAAAACTGCAGGGGCATTGCATAACCCAAAAGGCATAACTAAATATTCATAGTGCCCGAACCTAGTGTTGAAGGCTGTTTTCCACTCGTCCCCTTTACGAATCCTGACCAAATTATATGCCCCACGAAGATCCAATTTGGTAAAGATGGAAGCACACTGGAGACGATCAAATAATTCGGGTATGAGAGGAAGAGGATAACAATTCTTGATTGTAATCTGAATAAGAGCATGATAGTCAATGCAAGGACGAAGACCTCCATCTTTTTTTTCAACAAAGAAAAAACCTGCTCCTACCGGAGAGGAAGAAGGGCGAATAAAACCTCGGGCCAAATTATCCTTGATGTATTCTTCAAGTGAAACATTTTCTTGACGAGAAAGTGGGTATGTTTTACCCTTAGGAAGAGGTGCTCCAGGTAGTAGGTCAATGGGATAATCAAAGGTCCGGTGTGGAGGTAATATTTCAGCATCTTTCTTAGAAAAGACATCACAAAAAGAATGATATTGTTCAGGCAAGGAATCAGGAATGTCCAAAACTGCCACAACTGTACTAGAAGGTTTGGGAGTATTCTGAAGACACTGTTTGAAACAAGAAGATCCCCAAGTAACAAGTTCCCCTTTAAACCAGGAAAAAACCGGATCATGAAGTTGAAGCCAAGGGAGACCCAAAATTAGAGGAAACTGAGGAGAAGAGATGATGTCAAAACAAATGGTTTCCGAATGAAGTACTCCTACAGACATGAGAAGTAGTATCGTAGAATGTTGAATGAATCCAGAACCTAAGGGTTGACCACTGACAGTAGTGACCTTAATTACTTGACTCTTGGAAAGTAAAGGAATCTGAAAGGCATTGACAAAATCCGAATCCATAAACATTCCTGCAGCTCCAGATTCGATGAGTGCTTGAGCCTGGAATTCGGTGTTGCCAAAGCAGAAGGTGACTGGAACAAACAGCTTGGGATTGAGGGTAGAAAAAGATCTTTGGCTTAACTCAGTCCCTCTTTCTGGAGTTAAGCCCTGGCTTTTACTGGACGGGTTGGACAATCTTTTAACATATGCCCTTTAACACCACAGTAAAGATATAGTCCAAGATTACGCCTTCTGAGACATTCAGCTTCAGATAACTTAATTGCACCAACCTCCATGGGTTCACTTGATTCAGAGATAGAAGTATTTGGAGTAGGAAGGTTTGGTGAATGAGGCATAGGACGGAAAGTAGATTTGATAAGGGATCTTCTGTTACGGTCACGTTCATGGAGACGCTCAGAGTAACGAGCATCTAACTTGATACATACGTTGATGAGTTCTTCTAGAGAGTCAGGAAGATCCCTATAAACCAGTTCGTCTTTTAAACGATCACAAAGACCTTTACGAAACGCTGCACACAGGGCCCCATGATTCCACATAGTTTCAGCAGCTAAAAACCGGAATTCTATAGCGTATTGTGCTACAGAAAGAGATCCCTGCCTTAAATCTAAAAGTCCTGCTTCGGCAGCCGCTGACCTTCCAGGTTTATCAAATACGGAAGAAAATATGGATACAAAACTGTCAATATCGTGAAGCAAAGGATCATCCTTTTCCAACAGTGGAGAAACCCAAGCCAAGGCTTTACCCTTCATAAGAGATATTAAAAAGGTGATCTTGGAGGAAGAGGAAACAAACATCTGAGGATTATTTCTGAAGTGAAGGCGGCACTGATTAAGAAATCCTCAACAGTCTTCAGGATTGACGTCATATTTATCCGGTAGCGGAATTCTGGGAATTAACTGTTCTGTAGGTTTTGGCGGATTAAATGCAGGGTTAGAACTGGCCGCAGGAACAACAGGTGTTGCAGAGACTTGTGAAGGTGGAGAGAGATTGTGCAAAAGAGCAGTAATTTGATCCAACTTAGAATCCAGGGATTGCAGGTGTGCAGAGTGGGTTCCAAGAAGCTGTCCCTGTAGAGCCACAGCTCTGGATAACTCACCAGGGTCCATTATATGGCCTGTTTGTAATGTCAGGATAGGTTAAGTCCAGAGTTAGACCCAAATGCTAGGATGAAGTTTGAAAACACCCTAGCACTGTGAGTATATTCCAGGACCTGACCCTGCAACAGCTACAGTAATATACTCACTGAAATAAACTGGAAGTTGGCACAGCAGGGTCAGGAGAAGAAACTTTGTGTAGATAGGGTAAACCAAAAGAGTAATCAAGCAAGCAATATCCAACAACGTGTAATCAGGCAGGTAGGGGTTAACCAGTAGGATTATCTAACAAGCAATGT
This sequence comes from Bombina bombina, assembly GCF_027579735.1. Taxonomy (NCBI): domain Eukaryota; kingdom Metazoa; phylum Chordata; class Amphibia; order Anura; family Bombinatoridae; genus Bombina; species Bombina bombina. Next base: position 170,708,872 of record NC_069501.1, read on the forward strand.
CCAGCAACTTGTAATCAGGCAGTTTGGGGTTAAACAGTAGAATAGTCTAGCAAGCAAAGTTCCAGCAACGTGTAATCAGGCAGTTTGGGGTTAACCAGTAGATTTATCAAGCAAGCAATGTCCAGCGACATGTAATCAGGCAGTTTGGGGTTAAACAGTAGAATAGTCTAGCAAGCAAAGTTCCAGCAACGAGTAAATAGGTAGTTTGGGGTTAACCAGTAGAATTTGTCAAACAAGCAAAGTCCAGTTATCAGGAATAAGGCAGGTAGGGTTAAGCAGGGTTGAAGTTAAACAAGCCAGCAATTCTAATAAGACAAAAGATTCAAAAGGTACTCACAAGCCGGGTAATAAGAACAAACAGGCACTGAGGAGAGGAGACGCCGGAATAAGAAGAGCTTCTGATGTCAGCAGAAGGGGCCGGTGAGAAACAGGGTTGCTAGGCAACCAAGGAAGCGCTACTGCGCCGACACAAACAAGGGGAGAAAGCGATCAGCAGCAGAGCAATCGCGACAGTGTATACATATTTACCTATGTATTTATATGTGTATTTATGTATTTACAAACATATATATAACTAATAAATATATATTAACTAATAAATACATATATATATTCATTTATAGACGTATATAAATATATACAGTATATATATATATATATATATATATATATATATATATATATATATATATATATATATATACATTGGTGCTCTTTGCAGTATTCATACTTAATAAAGTGTTATACTGTGTTTTTACTGTAAATATTATACATTTGTATATTCTGCACATAGCAGAATATGTTCTATTTATTTCTAAATCAATATTCATATATACAGTATATATATATATATATATATATATATATATATATATATTTATATAAAACTTTATATATACATGTCTATACATGTATATATATTTAAATATCTCTTTAAGAATAAATAGAAAATATTGCAGCAGAACATTGGATTATTAAATTACGCAATATTATATTCTTAGGTTGTACTCCTAAATAACCGCGATCGTGTTTGTGCGAAATGTGTTGTTGTTTTTTTACTTTTTTGGCTCCGTTGAAGTCTATGGGGAAATGCAATTTTGCATTTGTGACTTCTCAAAGTATATATGTTATTGTAACTTTATGAATGCGATAGCGCAAACATTTTACTTTCAACTCATAATAAGAGCGTGAATCTCAGAACACAAAAAAATATTACTTCTAGCGGTTTTAGCACTCGGACGCTAGTGCAAACTACAGTTCCACTTTTGATCTAGCCTTTATTTAAAGTGAATGTCAAGTCACGTTCACCACTCTTCCTCATCTTGTTAATTACCTAAAATAAACGTTCGTTTAATTCATCATTTTTTTATAATTAAAGACTAAAACCATAATCGAAGGATTTAAAACCCTACTTTGCTTACTTGCTTCCTCCGCCCGCCATCTTGTCCCTCGTATCTAATTTGATTGACATTGTCCTTAACGAATTATAGCTCATACCCCGTGGCGTCCAGCCCCTTTTCGCACACGTAACGCTATCAAACTGCGCATGTGTTCCCTAACAAATCGTCATTGATAATCCATGCTCGTTCACATGTAGCGCATGGGCAAACAATTCCGAACACCTAGCGCATGCGCAATGTCTATCTACCTGTCAACCGCGGTCCGCAATCCCTAATAAAGTGTTTAACCCCTAAACCGCTGCTCCCAGACCCCGCCACTACCTAATAAAGTTATTAACCCCTAAACCGCCGCCATCTACCTTAGCTACCCCTGCGCCATCTACCCCTGCGCCATCTACCCCATCTACCCCGCCGACATCTACCCCATCTACCCCGCCGACATCTACCCCATCTACCCCGCTGAAATCTACCCCGCCGACATCTACCCCATCTACCCCGCTCACAACTACCCCGCCGACATCTACCCCATCTACCCCGCCGACATCTACCCCACCGACATTTACCCCGCCGACATCTACCCCGCTGAAATCTACCCCGCCGACATCTACCCCATCTACCCCGCTGACATCTACCCCGCCGACATCTACCCCATCTATCCCGCCGACATCTACCCCGCCGACATCTACCCCATCTACCCCGCCAACATCTACCCCGCCGACATCTACCCCATCTACCCCGCTGAAATCTACCCCGCCTACCCCGCTGAAATCTACCCCGCCGACATCTACCCCGCCGACATCTACCCCATCTACCCCGCCGACATCTACCCCATCTACCCCGCCGACATCTACCCCATCTACCCCGCTGACATCTACCCCACCGACATCTACCCCATCTACCCCGCTGACATCTACCCCGCCGCCATCTACCCCATCTACCCCGCTGACATCTACCCCGCCGACATCTACCCCGCCGCCATCTGCCCCATCTACCCCGCCGCCATCTACCCCACCGACATCTACCTTAGTTACCCGCCGCCATCTATTTTAAAAATATTAACCCCTAATTTAATCCCCCTACACCGCCGCCAGCTATACTAACTATATTAACCCTAATTATATTAGGGTTAATATAGTTATTATATTATATATATATTAAGTATAATAACCCTATCTAACTCTAACATCCCTAACTAAATTCTTATTAAAATAGATCTAATTAATATTATTAATTAAAATATTCCTATTTAAATCTAAATACTTACCTATAAAATAAACCCTAAGATAGCTACAATGTAATTAATAATTACATTGTAGCGATTTTAGGGTTTATATTTATTTTTCAGGCAACTTTGTATTTATTTTAACTAGGTATAATTGTTATTAAATAGATATTAACTATTTAATAACAACCTAGTTAAAATAATTACCAATGTACCTGTAAAATAAATCCTAACCTAAGTTACAAATATACCTACGCTATCAATAAATTAAATAAACTACAAATATCTAAACTAAAATACAATAAATTAAACTAAACTAAATTACCAAAAAAAAAACAAACACTAAATTACAAAAAATAAAAAAAAATATTACAAGATTGTTTAGCTAATTACACCTATTCTAAGCCCCCTAATAAAATAATAAAGCCCCCCAAAATAAAAAAATTTCCCTGCCCTATTCTAAATTAAAAAAGTTCAAAGCTCTTTTACCTTACCAGCCCTTAAAAGGGCCTTTAGCGGGGCATGCCCCAAAGAAAACTGCTCTTTTGCCTGTAAAGATAAACACAATACCACCCCCCAACATTACAACCCACCACCCACATACCTCTATTCTAAACCCACCCAAACCCTTAAATAAACCTAACACTACCCCCTGAAGTTCTCCCTACCTTGTATTCACCCAGCCGGGCAGAATTCTTCATCTGATCCGGGCTTTGTCCAATCAAGTGGCAGTGAACTCTTCTTCCATCCGGCGATGTCTTCAAGCAAAGCGGCATCTTCAATCTTCTTTCTTCGCTCCTCCACCACGGAGCATCCATCCGGCACGAAGACTAAACGAGGAATGAGGTTCCTTTAAATGATGTCATCCAAGATGCCTTCCGTCGAATTCCGATTGGCTGATAGGATTCTATCAGCCAATCAGAATTAAAGTAGAAAAATCTGATTGGCTGATTGAATCAGCCAATCAGATTCAAGTTCAATCCTATTGGCTGATTCAATCAGCCAATCAGATTTCTCTACCTTAATTCCGATTGGCTGATAGAATCCTATCAGCCAATCGGAATTCGACGGACGCCATCTTGGATGACGTCATTTAAAGGAACCTCATTCGTCGGGAAGTTGTCGTGCCGGATGGATGATCTGCGGCGGAGGAGCGAAGAAAGAAGATTGAAGATGCCGCTTTGCTTCAAGACATCACCGGATGGAAGAAGACTCTCTGCCGCTTGCTTGAAGACATCGCCGGATGGAAGAAGACTTCTCTGCAGCTTGATTGAAGACATCTCCCGGATCGGATGAAGAGTTCTGCCCGGCTGGGTGAATACAAGGTAGGGAGATCTTCAGGGGCCTGGCTCCAGAAAGTGTATTTGATTTTTGCCATTACTTTTTTTGAGTGTGTGTATATATCTTTTTACGGTAGGGGCATGAGTGTAGGGGTTAACACGGATGAAGCCCCGATTTTCTCTACAGACAAGTCTAATTATAGCTTAATTGCACTATTTGAAGAACTGGAATTTTTGTTGCTAAAGGAAGATAAATTGAATTGGGATATTAAAACCTTGAAAAGGTACCATGAATTGGGTATAATCCCTAGGGGTCTTAGGCTCAATAAGTACCCCACGTTCATAACAGAAGACAAAGTTTTCATTGAACTATGGAACAGTCATCTCACTACCTGTTCACTGAAACTTATGCAGTTGATTTGGGAGTTTAAAGAGCGCTCCCTGGAGGATTTGGCAACAAAGATTAAAGAGGTGCAAAGGGAGCTCAACAATAGGAGCAAGGAACCCCAATATCTGAAGTTTGATAATACACTACAGCGGGTTATAGCAGAGGCAAAGGTATTGCTACTGGAAATAAAACACAGCAAGTATTTGAGGGATCAATCAGATTATGATCTAAGCCGTGTATATGTGTGGAACAGAAAAGAACAAAACACTTTGAGAAAAGAACAAAATAAAAACACCTTTCACCCCAGCCAACAGAAAAACAGGCAGAGGCGTAACAGGAGGAGAAGAGTAAATTTCTATGAGAGCGAGGCAGAATCATGGGACGAGGGATCAGGCTCAGGAGGGGAGGAATTACCCCCAAGAGAACAAACAGTGAGACCCAAGGAAGGTCCAACACCACCACTGGTACCTATACTAAAAACCCAGTCCTCCCTACCGCACTCACATTACAGAGAGGAACAGCGATGTGCAGACAGTGCCCCAGGAGGGAGCAGGGATCTGGACAATGCACGATTGGAACAGGTTTTTTCCATCCCCCCGCTAATAACAGACGGAGGGGGGGGGGAGAGGACAAGGAGATCATCAACCACAACATCAGTACAAAGAGCAGAGAAGATATCCCCAGAGAAGAGGTCGGAGCCGGGGAAACTACACAACGTATTGAACCTATCTGATGTAGTACTGAATAATGATGAACTGGAGGTACTTAGCCTGGGTCTTTCATTTCTACCTACGGCAGACTTTGATTTATTCAGGACACTATTAGATGTGAATAGGTTAATTCGAAACCTCACCCTAAAGAAATTCTTTCATGAAAATGAGGGAGCAAGTAATGAGAGCCATGTGTCCATTCCTAATCTAGGTCCAAGGGATGGGGGATTGACAGAAACATATGATTTCCAGGAATTATGTGATATCAGGGTCCTGGAGTCACTTGAAGAGGAGGGAGGTTCCCCAGGTGTGAGTACTGTGACTCCCCCTTCTTTCAAATCTAAGTCGTCATTTTACCCCATTCAGAGCAGGGGGCGAACCCTAGAAATTTTCCAGAAGAGGGTAGAGCAAGACCTGACCAAATTACAGTATTCATCTAGGAGAGGTCAGGGGTGTAATATTACTCTCAAGCAGAAAAGGGCACTTGAAAATCTAGCCAAGAATGACAATATAGTGATCAGGGCCGCTGATAAGACTGGAACTATAGTGGTCCTGAACACCAGTGATTTCAGAAATGAGGCATACAGACAGTTAAGAAACACTGACGATTATATCAGTCTATCAGGTGATCCAACGAGGGGCTTCCAGAAACAGTTGGCCTCCCTAGTAGATGATGGGGTCGAACTTGGGTATATTGATACTCATACACAGGAATATCTTTTGGTGTCAAATCCTGCAATAGCAACGTTTAATCATTTACCCAAGGTCCACAAATCCATTGATAATGTGCGGGGGAGGCCAATTGTGAGTGGAATTGGCTCCCTCTTGGAACATTTGTCAGAGTGGTTAGACCACATTCTACAGCCCTTAGTGGGGTCCTTGTGAAGTTACTTGTCGGACACTAAGCATGTGCTGAATATCCTCTCTCGTGTGGAGTGGAGGCCACACTATTTGTGGTTGACAGCTGACGTTAAATCGCTTTACACCTCCATACCACACGAGAAGGGGATACAGGTGGTCCGGTTCTTCCTTGAGAGACAGTACGGCACCACATCAGATTTTGTTGATTATGTATTGGAAGTCACTCGATTTCTTCTCAGTCACAACTATTTTGAGTTTGGGGGGGATTTCTTTCTCCAGAGGCGTGGGACAGCTATGGGGGCCAAGTTTGCCCCCTCCTACGCCAACCTGTTTATGGGTTGGTGGGAGCTGTCCCGCGTCTACGGAGAGGGAAATCCCGTTTTATTGATGACCTCCTCTTTATTTGGGGGGGCAATATGTCCGATCTCCAAGATTTCATCAATAGTTTGGATGATGAGGGCATGGGAATTCAGTTTACGAATGAGATACAGCATGATACCATCAATTTTCTGGATGTCACCTTAAAAGGTACCATTAGCCAGGGTATATGTTCTGAGACATACCGAAAGCCCATTTCAGGAAACTCATTGTTGCATGCTGACAGTTGCCACCCTCAGGGAGTATTCAAGGGGGTGGCTAAGGGTCAGTTTATTCGACTGAAGAGAAACTGTAGTGAGCCTAGTACATATGAGAGCCAAGCGGATGATCTCTCTAAGAGACTCCAAGATAGAGGCTACAGGATTTCTGTCATAAATAGTGCCAGAAACGGTGTGAGAAACATTCCTAGGACCAAACTCTTGGAATCCACTAAAGTTGGAGCCAGGAATAAAGGTCAAAGAGAGGGTCCCAAGGAAAGGGTCACCTTTCTAACTGAATACTCAAGGCAGTACCGGGCCATTTGTGGGATAGTAGGTAAACACTTTGGTCTGTTGGCAGCTGATGACAATCTACAAGAGGTGGTAGGAAGGGGTATCAGGTGCTCCTACAGAAAGAATAGATCCATTGGCAATTTAGTAGCTCCAACCAGATTAAAAAGGACAGAGGGAGTTACATCGTCATGGCTAAGTGTCAAAGGCACATTCCGTTGTCACCATCGGACGTGTGTGGCCTGTGAGAGACTAGTGACAGGGGATACATTTCGTTCCCTCAACACTGGACAGGAGTTTAAGATAAACTGTTGCCTTAATTGTAGGTCTACATTTATCATTTATGTGATCAGCTTTGAGGCTTGCTCTGTTCAATATGTAGGGCTCACCACGAGAGAGGCCAGAACACGCATAAAGGAGCACCTTGCAGACATTAGAGCAGGTGTCCTCACTACCCCTCCCCTATCACTTCTCAGGTTTTCACTCCAAGGATGTCTCAACATTCACATGGACCATTATTGAACGGATAGCTCCTTTAAAGGGGGGACAAGACAGAAATCGGAAGTTGGGGGAGAGGGAGGTCTTCTGGATCTTTAAGCTCAATACTAGGGTTCCAGGTGGCCTCAATTCAGGGTATGACCTCATTAACTTTTGGTGACCATATAGGGTCAATATATCTGCCCTCCCCCCTACTCCACTCTCTTCTCTCTCCCTGTACCTTTTCTAAGAGATGACTTTAACTTTTACACTCACTTTTTCTCTAAATTTAATCACTCGTGCCCCGTAATGAGTCAACCTCCTACCAGCTTGGCGATATTTATTTATATTTATTTATATTATTTATGTTTAGCAGTGATGGTCTGTGGGATGTTGATACATCCTAAACACCTGTCCCTCCCTCTACCAGGGTTCCAGGGTACTCAGATGGGCCTAGATATAGTTCACGTTATACCAGGAATTGATAATAAGCTTCCGTTGGTCTAACTGTTTGATTCTCTTTATACAAGAGATCCTGCTGTCCACTGAAGTTCACGCTCCATGGAGAAATGTACTTATCGTCTACATTTATACATATATTTTGTTTGTACACCCAGTATGTAACCCACTCATTTATTCGTCTATTTATTTATTTATTTATTTATTTATATATTAATAGTCGAGAATGATTCACCTTTATCTGTCAATCAGCTTTTGTTGGCCGGGGTTAATATGAGGTTAGCAGAGGTGAACGTGTTTCTGTTCACATTCATTTATTTATCTATTTATTTACTTAAAATGTTTTCTCCCTTTTTGCTGTGCCTGTTATTATTATATATTTATTTCCAACACTGGTCCTCAATGTGTTCCCTTCATTAGATTATATTACATTGTTTTTCGTATGTATATTAATGTAGTAACACTTATCTGCTAGCTTGTATTGCAACGTTTTTCTTTACTTGTCAGCAAGAGGCTGGTTCAACACCATCTATCTATTGGTCAGGTTAAGGAGGAGGGCGTGTACCCGCTGACAAATGAGAAACTGGGCTGAGGGTTTTAATAGTGCACAGTGTACTATTTTAGATTAGGTAATGAGTAAGACTATACGCTGAAACGCGTTTACCAGATATATTTTCAGTCCCAGCCATTTGTATGGTAATCCGTGTTTAACCTGGGGTGCTTATCCCCTCCACCACATTCATTTGTGAACTGTTGTTATTTGTATTTGTGTCTATTCTCATGCCGCGCTACGGCGCATGGTTTCAATAAACCTTTTATTTTGCATTCCACACGGTTTGTGCTCCTCCATATTTTTTCGTTTTTCCATTCATAGATCTTCAGGGGGGTAGTGTTAGGTTTATTTAAGGGGGGTTTGGGTGGGTTTAGAATAGGGGTATGTGGGTGGTGGGTTGTAATGTTGGGGGGTGGTATTGTGTTTATCTTTACAGGCAAAAGAGCAGTTTTCTTTGGGGCATGCCCCGCTAAAGGCCCTTTTAAGGGCTGGTAAGGTAAAAGCGCTTTGAACTTTTTTAATTTAGAATAGGGCAGGGAATTTTTTTTTATTTTGGGGGGCTTTATTATTTTATTAGGGGGCTTAGAATAGGTGTAATTAGCTTAAAAATCTTGTAATATTTTTTTTAATTTTTTGTAAATTAGTGTTTTTTTTGTGTAATTTAGTTTAGATTATTTTATTGTATTTTAGTTTATAAATTTGTAGTTTATTTAATTTATTAAATTAGTGTAGGTGTATTTGTAACTTAGGTTAGGATTTATTTTACAGGTAAATTGGTAATTATTTTAACTATGTAGCTATTAAATAGTAATTAACTATTTAATAGCTATTGTAACTAGTTAAAATAAATACCAAGCTACCTTTAAAATAAATATAATCCCTAAAATAGCTACAATGTAATTATTAATTACATTGTATCTATCTTAGGGTTTATTTTATAAGTAAGTATTTAGATTTAAATAGGAATATTTTCATTAATAATATTAGATTTATTTTAATAAAAGTTTAGTTAGGGATGTTAGAGTTAGATAGGGTTATTATAATTAATATATAGATAATATAATAATGATATTAACTATATTAACCCTAATATAAGGGTTATATAGTTATATATATATATATAGTTAATATAGCTGGCGGCGGTGTAGGGTGATTACATTAGAGGTTAATGTGTTTAATATAGGGGGCGGCGGTGTAGGGGGATTAAATTAGGGGTTAATACATTTATTATAGGTAGGGCCGGTGTAGGGGGATTAGATTAGGGGGTAATACATTTATTATAGGTGGCCGCGGTGTAGGGGGATTTAGATTAGATGCAAAAGAGCAGTTTACTTTGTGACAAAGCCCCGCCAAAAGCCCTTTTAAGGGCTGGTAAAAGAGCTGAATTCTTTGGGGCAAAGCCCCGCAAAAAGCCCTTTTAAGGGCTGGCAATAGAGCTGTTACTTTGGGGTAATGCCACGCAAAAAGCCCTTTTCAGGGCTATTTTTAGGGTTAGACTTAGGTTTAGTGGTAGGGATAGTTTAGTAATTTAGGGGTTAAATAATTTAATATAGCTGGCGGCGGGGTAGGGGGATTAGATTATGGGTTAATTAATTTAATATAGGTGGCGGCGGGGTAGGGGGATTAAATTAGGGGTTAATAATTTTAAAATAGATGGCAGGGGGGTAGGAGCTCACATTAGTGGTTAGGTAAAATAGATGGCGGCAGTGTAAGGGGCTCACTTTAGTGGGTAGGTAAGGTAGATGTCGGCGGTGTAAGGGGCTCACTTTAGGGGGTAGTTTAATATTGTTGGCGACGGTGTAGGGGGATCACATTAGGGGGTAGTTAATGTAGGTGGAGGCGGGGTCCGGGAGCGGCGGTTTAGGGGTTAAATATTGTATTAGGGATTGCGGCGGGGGATCGCGGTTGACAGCTAGATAGACATTGCGCATTCGTTAGGTGTTAGGTTTATTTTGTAGCTAGTTTAGGGAGTTACGGGGCTCCAATAGACAGCGTAAGGCTTACTACGGCTGCTTTTTGTGACGAGGTGAAAATGGAGTAAGATTTCTCCATTTTCGCCACGTAAGTCCTTACGCTGTATATTGGATAACAAACTGTGCTGGTTTGATATACCAGCCTATGGCCCAAAAAAACTACGGGCGACGGCAGAAATATACGAGCGTAACTTCTAGGTTACGCCGTATATGTGATACCAAACCAGCGCTAATTTCAGCGTCGCCGGCATTTGCGGGCGACGCTGCATATCGGATCGGGCTCTTGCAGCATTCACAATTCGCTTACAACATAGTAATGAATGAATAGCTAGTCATTGAATACTATGTTGTAACGATTGACGCCTGCGCTTTAGGCATAACATTTTTTGGGTCACGCAGGCGCAAATCGATTGTATAGGGAATGGTGCGCATGCGCAATTGTTCCGGCAATCGGGAACGCGCATTTGAAGTAAGCAAGGCAATTATCCGCAAATACATGGAGGGCGGAGCTAGGAACGGCCGGGAATGTAAATATAAAGTGTATTTATAACTATAATATATATAAAAAAGATTTTAAAAAAGTTTCAATCATACTATATATTAGATGAGGAATAGAATACAGGCTGCAAAAACGAAAAACTTTACCTTCACTTTAACGTTGAATATTATTAATATATTATTAACATGCACTTACAATAGCATGAGATGAGAGCTATAAGATATGAATGTTTATTCCTGCGCACATATTTTAAACTTAGCAGATATAGGTTTTTCACATTTCAAAATGTTATTATTTTGAGTTATTTATTGTTAAAGGGACATTAAACTGGTGTGCACAACTACAAATGAATAGTAACTACTCACTATGTTATTGATTTTCATGTTGTTCCTGCAGCTCTTTACAAATCAATTGTCCTGTTTTATTAGCATAAAGGTACCAGATACTTTAGCTCCACCTCTTTGTCCTGGGGGCTGCCATCTTGGCGCTCAGGTACTGTCCCAGCCTCTGAGGTTTACATTTTTGCATTTTGTTTACATACTTTTGCAGTTACACAGAATATATTTAAAACACTCAACAATAGTATAGAACAATGCAGTCACAGCCAAAATATAAAGCTCCTGCTTGCATCATAACCTGGAGCACATTACACAACAGTGGATGAACAGGATCCGCTGCCTGTATGTCGTAAAGCCATGCGGACAACTTCTCAAGTTGAGAACCCTGTCCGTATGCACATTAATACATTTGGCCCACTGTATGTAAAAACTTTGCAGGGAGCAGGGGATGTCAATAGGGCATCCCAATAACCAAACTGTTTTTCCATTACGTGCAAAAACAGGACAAAATGGTGTGAAGCTATGATGTTCTGGCTTTATATAAAATGTACTTAAAGGGAAATAAAAATGAATTTGAAATGTACAATATTGTATTTCAAATTCCCTTTTAAATTATAAGTGGTAACGTCTGGCTTCAGAGCATATGCAAGTGCACACATTTTAATATAAATAAATGTACAAGTTAAAGTGGAGTGAAACCCAAATGTTTTCTTTCATGATTCACATAAAGCATGTTCTTTTAAGCTACTCTCCAATTAATTTATATTATCTAATTAATTTTGTTCTTTTGGTATCCTTTGTTGAAAAAGATACCTAGGTAGCCTAAGGAGCTGCTGATTGGTTGCTTCACATATATGCTTCATGTTATTGGCTCATCCAATGCATTAACTAGCTCCCAGTAGTGCATTGTTGCTTCTTCATCAAAGGATACCAAGTGAATGAAGTAAATTAGATAACGTAAGTAAAATGGAAATTTGTTTAAAATCGTATTCTCTCTCTGAATCATGTAAGGAATTTAAGTTTCATGTTTCTTTAAGTTCTTTTAATTTAAAAACTAGATGAGTTGTTTGCATGAAGGTCCTGCCAAGCCTGTCTGTTCCATCTTAGATATAAGTTAATTGTGCTGTATCTAGCTTTATACAATCTGGAATTCATCATTGCACACAGTTTAACTGCAAATACTTGGTTGACCACATGCATGTACAGTATATATTAAAGTTTACTATTTATTTATTGGTTTGATTTTATTTTAAATTTCTTAAACATATTTTTTTAATTATTTGCAATCATATTATTCTGCAAAGTCAATCCCTGTTTAGATAGAGAATATTATAATATATAATGCATATAATGTTATACTGTTTTTGAGCGATTAGTGTGGCTTCGTTGTTTTAATGGCACAAAAGATTTACAATGTGTAAATTGATAACATCTTCTATGAGATATTATGTCCGCCATTGTTCTTTATTATATAACAAATGAGCACTCATAGTATAATCATTAAAATTAGCCATTTAACATAAATGTCCATTATACTCATAATGCCACTATTAAAATTGCTTTATTATTAATCACCACATATTACTATGGTTTAGAAACACAATAGGTTAATTTTAACATGCCAGTTATTTTTCCTACAAACTGTACATATGGAACAATCCAAAAAACTGTAATGTAAAATCTGGAGCTGCCATATGGCCCATGTATTTTTCTTTTTAATTTTAATTTAACAGAGCTTCTCACTTTAACATGTGCAGTGTTAATTGAATTACCATTTGAGTACAATGCTTAATCGTCAACTTGTAATGTGAGTATGAGTTTCTAATTTATAATCATCATTAAAGTATAGATAGCGTTATTTTTCCCTAGCTTGCACATGGCAAGCTTGCAATATTTTTTTTAAAAGCTTGACTTTATGCAGATCTAAGTAGTAAATACAGATCTAAGTAGTAAAGTGACTGAGACCTTGTGATATTGTTTACTTTGCTCACAATAATGATAGCGATCCTGTTGTTATTCTAGGACCATACTGTTTTCTGTCCATTTAAAGGGACAGTCATGTCCAAAAAAAACTTTTATGTTTAAAACAGGGCATGTAATTTTAAACAACTTTCCAATTTACACTTATCACCAATTTTGCTTTGTTCTTTTGGTATTCTTAGTTGAAAGCTAATCCTAGGTAGGTTCATATGATAATTTCTAAGCCCCTGAAGGCCGCCTCTTATCAAATGCTTTTTTATTTGCTTTTCACAACAGGGGAGAGCTAGTTCATGGGAGCCATATAGAAAACATTGTGATCACGCCTGTGGCTAGTGGCAGACACTGCACTAATTAGCTAAAATTCAAATGAATAGATAATAAATAAAATGTCATGTGATCAGGGGTCTGTCAGAAGATGCTTAGATACAAGTTAATCACTGAGATAAAAAGTGTATTAATATAATAGTGTTGGTTGAGCAATACTGGGGAATCGGTAATACATTGATTATCTATCTTTTTAAACAACAAACATTATGGTGTTGACTGTCCCTTTAACTGGAAGGCAGAGGATTGCCAGGATACCGGGGAAGGGTACAGCACTCACAGGGGTGTGCAGGCCGCAATAGAGGGCTGCTCAAAACCTCAATACAGCAAATAAAAAAACCAAGAATAAGAATGCATGAATAAGGGTTACACACCCCAAACATTGCAGTTGCTTTTCGCTATGTTTTGATTCCAATAAAGAAGTTGTGCTGCCACTACCTTTTGGTTTTTTGAGGCATAGGATTGCATGAACAAACTGAAATGCTTATTTTTACAGCTTCTTCAAAGGAATCTTTAGTATGTATTTGATGACCAAATGATAATATTGTCAGGACTGTTCTTGAGACATTGACATAATCTGCCATAATTAAGAGAACGCATTCAGGGTGTTTGCACAGTCACAAGAATAAATCATGCTTAAAAAATGGCCAAATGCCCCTTTGCTAACAAAACCCCAGAATGTACCTCCCTACTGAGAAATATCTTGAATCACTTAACAGAAAATCAAAAATTGAGGGAAAGGTAAGTTGCTTTATTATGCTTAAACCAATCTTTCTCAAAACAGTCCTTAAATGGATATGAAACCCGATTATTTTCTTTCATGATGTCAGTATATGGCCGGGTTATAATACAATATATTTAAGAATTATTGTTTAAAATCAAACCCCCAATAAAATGCATATACAAAACAATAAAATTCATGTAAATTCCTAAATTCTTTATATTAGTTAAAATTTATAGACACATTGAATTATATTTATAGGAAACCAGATATGAATCAAACTATACCAGCGTAAACTATTATAATATGCTATACAAAGATCATAAAAATTACCTTATTCACAATAATCTCCCAAATCAGAGTTGCATTTAAATATCACAATGAAACACCAAAATCTTCTGTTATTAAACAATAACTATAGTTCAATGCTCAATATGGATTACCCACTTACTATGCGTAAATAATAACTACCAGGGATATAATCACAATAACCAGTTTATGTACAGTTGTAAAAGAGTTCACTATAATAACTGACATAAATCTGGAGCATAAAACCCTGTCTAATAAATAAGTTATTTAGCAATAATGACTAGTTAAGACTTCACAGGGCTATAAAATACAAGCTTAAAATACTGAGTGCCCCTTTAAATCTGTCCCAACATATTTGTTTTACAGAGAACTGTGATCGCACACTGGTTTCTCTTATAAGTAAAATGGCAGCAAGCAGGATTGCAACAGTTACCAACCAAAATTTTTCTACCAAGATCTCTCCTCTCTCTGTGCAAGGAGTTTTTGTCGGAGACAAGACTCCTCCTCATCTTTTAATCATTCAATAGATTTGGGTATGTCCTTTTCTCTGATTGGCTACTGAGAAATTTAGGCCACCGGGAGCAGCAGACAGAGACAACAGTTTCATTCAAATATTGCTTCAGTTAAATTATCCAATCTTATAAAATGTCTATCAAATACACTATTACTTTATATTAATAAACCTGTCTGGTCATATTTTAATATACATGGATTATATTTAGTCATCTTTGCTGATTATTTTAATATGAAACATCAGAATATTATTTCTAACATCATACTATTATTATCTTAAAATCCATTTAAAATTGCATTTGATTATTTCTTTATATTTATATAAAACACAGCATATTACACATCCAGTACACCTCTTTCTGATTGCGTAAAACATATTACACGATTTATGGGACGACCACACATGTATTTGTTAAATGCCTGAAAAAACCCCAAAAAGAAATAGGTTGTTAAAATTCGCCATTTTAAATCCTTAAAACATTCTATGCTTTAAAAAAAAAATACATAGGTTAAGACATGCTGAAATTCGGATTCTGAGATTTTCAGCTATTACCCTTCTTAGGCATTGACAATCTCCCAGACCTCCATGTTCACATTCAATATGTGTCTGAAAATACAGGTTTATTTGAGTATCTCAAACTTACATGAAAACCTGGCACAATTCCTTTTGCAAGATTCATTTTTGTTATGTCATACAGAGACTTGAAATGCTAATTTGTCTGGGGCTGCATATTGGAAACTCCGCAGGGGACAATTCACACCCAGGTGATATGAGCCATCTCCTCAGCCAGAAACTGGTTCTACGAATTTCATAAGGCCTCAAAGGAAAAATCTTAGACATCATGTCTCTATCAATCCAGGGGTTCCTGTGATCTAGGTAATGAGACAGGTGCTCTCTTTTGAACTCTTAAATGCTATGTTAATTAGGAGAAGTATATCTTATCTCTGATCTAAGACCTGGAATACACAGAATGTACCAAGTGATAAAATGAGTATGCTCAAACTTACTTATTTGAGAGATTTCATATTTATTTGTATTTTTTTTTTTTTTTTATAAAGCTTTATTCATGGCAAAAGAAAGTTTACATTATTTGGAGGCGCAGCTCCATCAGATTTTGCATACAAATCTATACTGTATTCAAAAGGAGAAAATAGAAAAGCTGTTATAAAAATGTTTCTCAGTACACAAATAACAATAATTTTGAACAAATAAGGAAAATGCTTCCCCTCATCCCAATATTCAGCACAATTGTAGTTAATTTTCTATACAACGATTTATACATCAGATTAGCTTTATCATTATATTCCAACAATTAAGAATGTAAACAATCTGAAACTTAATGCTAATAATTTAACAACGGTTATCTCAATGGTAAGAAAATCTGTGTTTATCCTGCATCCCACCTCACCTGGCTGAAATATAATAATATAGTTACGACTCCGTTGGTCCATGTAATAGTGTCATGAATTGTCCATCGTATAATGATTAGTATGTTGTTTCACCCAACCTCTCTATATCTGAATTTTATTAGCTGTCTCTATTAGCGTTCCATCTCATAGTCATGTATTCGTACAGTTCTAGCTTGTAGTGGTATCTCTCCAGTAAAAGCAAGTTGTCTACTTGGTGTTTCCAAGTGGAGATGTCCGGAACATTCACACTCTTCCATCTCTGAGGTATTAAAATTGTGGCACTATTTATCATTATGTGTAGCAATGTCTGCTTTACCTCATATTTGGTGTTTGGTATTTTATGGAACAGTAACATGTATGGTTCAACTTTGATATGAGTAGATAAGGTTTTGTTAATGTGTCTGATTACATCTCTCCAGAAGGTGCCTAGTCTATCACATCGCCACATCCCCTCCAGCAGAATTTACTAATATGTTTGTATATTTTTTGCAGGTGCATTGGCGTTAGGTACCAATGCGAAAGAAATTTATAATTCATTTCCTGTATCTTAGCTGATGATGAAGCTCTTTTATGTATTAGGAAGATTTTAGACCATTCTTTAAGAGAAATATCTATACCCAATTCCAGTGTCCATTTATGGCAATAAGAAGGGAGAGCTGCAGAACTTGGGTCTTAAAGAATGCCATACATCGATGATACAGTGTGGCGGGGGCAATGTGTTAGTGTGCATAGATGTTCAAAGGGTGTTAGCTGGTGTGACTAATTATGTTTTTGTTTATGGGTGTTGATATAATGGCATAATTGTGTGTGAACAAACCAAGACAAGTGAGCACTTTTCACTTTGCCCGTTATCTCCTGTAGAGAGAGGAGTCTTCCCTTTGGTGCTATGTTCATCAATGTTAGATCTCTTAATTGTGGAAGGTCGGGCTTATCCACTTTGCATTTTTGCATAAATGAGAGTTCTGGGTTGTCAATAAAGGGGGTCAAAGGTACAGGTCGTGTTGTAATATGTGTACTTGTGTTTGCAATTGTATACCATTGCGTGAAGAGTTCCACCAATAATGGGTATTCCTGGATTTTGTTTGGACTGTGTGTCGATTGTATCCATGCCCATCCACCAACATTTTCCAATTGTAGTATTTCCCTATCTAATTGTATCCACTGTTTATTGATGGAATTGTGACTCCAATCTATTATTCGTTGGAATAGTATTGTGTGTCGGTATCGTGAAATAAGTGGGAGTCCCAAGCCCCCCCCCCTCTAGTTAAATAAAGTGTTTTGTTTCGGTACTCTAGGTTTGATTCCGTTCCATATACATTTTTCTATGTAACCCTGCAACTGATTGTGGTATTCTCTTGGCAAAGCAATAGGTAATGTTTGCAATACATATAATATCCGAGGTAGGATATTCATTTTGATGGTGTGAAGTCTCCCTATCCAAGATAGTGGCTTGCTTTTCCAGCTTGAAAGGTCCCTAACTATGCTGTTCATAAGGAATTTGAAGTTGGCCGTGTATATGTCCCGGATATCCCTAGTCAATAAAATCCCCAGGTATTTTAATTGTTTTTGCTGAAAGCGTAAGGGACAATTCTCCTTCACCCTATCTATACATTGCTTGGGGGTACTTATGTTCAACACCTCCGATTTGTAGAGATTGAGGTGGAAGTTTGACACCTTGCAATACTCTGCGAACACATCCAACAGTGTTGGGAGGGAAGTTTCAAATTCTGTTAGGGTAAGTAAGACATCATCCGCATACATTGCTAATTTATATTCCGACTGTTGCGTAGATACACTCCTGATACCTGGGTCAGACCTGATCTTGTTAGCTAGTACCTCTATGGATATGGCAAATAGTATGGGCGATAGAGGGCAGCCCTGTTGTGTACCATTGCTTATCTTGAATGGTTCAGAGAGGACGGAGTTGGTCCTGACTCTAGCTGTAGGATTGGTGTAAAGGGAAAAAACTTTATCTATGAAGTGGATACCTAAGTTCATTTTGGACAGGGTGGCCCTGAGAAAATCCCAGTCCAATCTGTCAAAGGCCTTTTTGGCATCTGTCGAGATTAGAGCCATGTGTTGGTTTGTATTTTTAACATGTGACATTAGTTGCAAGATTTTTAGGGTATTGTCCATAGCTTCTCTACCCGGGATAAAACCGACCTGGTTGGATGCTACTAGTTGTGTGAGTAATGGGTTCAGCCTATCAGCCAATATTCTTGCCATAATTTTTATGTGTGTATTTAAAAGAGAGATAGGCCTGAAGATTTTTGGTGTGTCTGGGGGTCTGTCTTTGGCAAAACTGTGATATGGGCCTCAAGCATGGAGACAGGAAAACCCCTCTCTCCATCAAGGGAATTGAACAACATAGCAAGCTTCGGCGCAAGGATATTAGTAAACTTTTTATAGTACTTGGAGCCAAATCCGTCCGGGCCCAGGCTTTTCCCTGTGGTTAGGGACTTAATTGCCTTTTTTATTTCAATTACGCTAATGGGAAGGTCTAATGCTTGGGACTGCTCATTGTTTAATTTTGGTAGATCTATGCTACTCAGATATATGGATATAGCTTCTTGTTTGTTATCTAGTATCTTATCGGCTTGTTTGGTGTTTGCAATGTTATAAAGATCTGAATAATATGAGCAAAATATTTCAGCAATGGAGATGCTATCATACTTAAATTGACTTACTTTTTTTCGAGTTGGCGTATATGTGTTATTATTTGTTTGTGTTTAAGTAATCTGGCCAACATTCTCCCTGCCTTATTACCTTGATCATAGTATCTTTGCTGTAAAATTAGGGTTCTTTTCTGCTGTTCTTGTTGAAGGAATGTGGTTAGAACTTTCCTAGCTTGGTTAAGGTGGGTATTAAGATCTAAGCTTTTTGGCTCTTTTTTATGTTTCTGTTCTATGTGATGTAGGTCCTGTAATAAGGACCTGTATTTAATTCTGCTTTGTTGTACTAGATGTGCTTTTTGTTTTATTAGTTCTCCCCTTAAGACACATTTATGTGCCTCCCATATATATGTCCAAGCCATGTCAGGAGTGATGTTGATATGAAAATAGTCTTCTAACGCCTTCTTAATCTTTGGTCGAATAAGTGGATTGTCTAGTAAGCTATTGTCTAATCTCCAAATGAAGGGTATCATAGGGCTATCCGGCCACTCTATTTGACAAAGGACTGGTACATGGTCGGACCATGTTTTGGTTAATATGGATACCTTTTTGATGGTTGCAAGGCCAATAGAGTCTGTTAAGATATAATCTAATCTAGAGTATATCCTATGTGGATGTGAGTAAAAAGTAAAGTCCCTAGTAGTGGGGTGGAAGACGCGCCATGAATCATGCAATGCCAGAGACCTTATTTGGACATTTATATTCTTGATGTCTCTTTTAAAGATGTTAGTGGTACCTGTGGATCCTCTAGCATTGACACTTTACGGTCAACTTTTTTGATATCTTTTTTCATCTCATTGAACATGTCATGCATGTCAGACATTGCAGTTTTTATATCATCTTTTGAGGCTAAAAAATGTAAGTCTTCTTTTGTTATTTCTGTAGATGGGGAATGATCTGCCGTATCCTGTGTCTGTGTTTTATGAGGTGAGGCAGGTATGGGTTCTGGTGTAAGAGAACGGGGCTCAAGCTGCAGTTTTTCAACCTGCTTCAGATAGTGATTAATCATCTTAGATTTGGCTGGGGTTTCAGTTTTCTGCTGTTTTCTGCTGTTTTTTAGCTGGCATAACCAAGTGAGGAATCAATTATTTGTGGCAGATTATTAGATATAGAGGTATATAGTATAGTAATCTGTACACTGATACTTTGTTGGAACAAGCTGTATAGCTTTTATAGATATACAGGCATTGTATGCTACTGTCTTTTAATTGTGTTTATTTTGGCCTGTTATATAGCAAATGCTGTTCAGTGAGCTATATGTTATAGTCCTCTAAGAAATCTAGGCCTAGATTTAGAGTTTTGTCGGTAACGACCCGCGTAGCTAACGCCGGCTTTTTTTTGGCCGCACCATAAAAATAACTCTGGTATTGAGAGTCCACATAAAGGCTGTGTTAGGCTCCAAAAAAGGAGCGTAGAGCATTTTTAACGCAGCTTCAACTCTCGATACCAGAGTTGCTTACACAAGTGGCCAGCCTCAAAAACTTGCTCGTGCACGATTCCCCCATAGGAAACAATGGGGCTGTTTGAGCTGAAAAAAAACCTAACACCTGCAAAAAAGCCGCGTTCAGCTCCTAACGCAGCCCCATTGTTTGCTATGGGGAAACACTTCCTACGTCTGCATCTAACACCCTAACATGTACCCCGAGTCTAAACACCCCTAGCCTTACACTTATTAACCCCTAAACTGCCGCCACCCGCTATCGCTGACCCCTGCATATTATTTTTAACCCCTTATCTGCCGCTCCGTAAACCGCCGCTACTTACATTATCCCTATGTACCCCTAATCTGCTGCCCCTAACACCGCCGACCCCTATATTATATTTATTAACCCCTAATCTGCCCCCCTCAACGTCGCCTCCACCTGCCTACACTTATTAACCCCTAATCTGCCGAGCGGACCTGAGCGCTACTATAATAAAGTTATTAACCCCTAATCCGCATCACTAACCCTATAATAAATAATATAACCCCTAATCTGCCCTCCCTAACATCGCCGACACCTAACTTCAAACATTAACCCCTAATCTGCTGACCGGAGCTCACCGCTACTATAATAAATGTATTAACCCCTAAAGCTAAGTCTAACCCTAACACTAACACCCCCCAAAGTTAAATATAATTTTAATCTAACGAAATTAATTAACTCTTAATCAATAAATTAATTAAATAAAATATCTATAATTATCTACAATTAAACCTAACACTACACTATCAATAAATTAATTAATTAAATACAGGAAGAGGGCGGAGCTAGCCAGCCTAGGAGATGGCTGCTTTTTCCTAGAGCTCCTGAGCCCTGTCTGTTTGAGAACGTAATCGGCCCTTGCCACAGCCCCATCAACAGCTGCAAATAGTGATTGAAGCAACTGACCTAATGCAGCCCAATTTGAGACCGCTCCTCAAGTATCCTTAACGGTCAGACCGCCACCTAACAGAGAGCAGCTGCGGCCCCATTGCGCTAACTATATAAAAACAGCCTGCGCTCCCGAGACAGATATAGCCCCACCGGAGCCCCCAAAAGACTCAAACCTGCAGGAAAACTCTGCCCGGTCCTGCTTGGGGCAAGAGACAAGCACAAAACAACCGCACACGGTTCCGGGAGGCAGAGGTGAGTCCCGTAGTAGGCCGCAGCCTGACCTAAAGTTAAAATAGCAGCATGGGAAAATAACGGAGACAAACAGAAGCTCGCAGGACTACTGTTTGCCCTGATTCAACAGATCCCCTCTAGCTAACGATCTTCCACAAAGCAACCTAATAAGGGGGATAGAAATGCACCTATAATGCAAACGCACAAAATGTAATATTGGGTACCTGAACATTAACCCCTGCAAGCCTGTATGACACAATTCCAGAAGAGATAGATGCAGGGGAATTACATTACATTACTTCACACTATATTCTACTAAAGCCTTGCACCAACAAACGCTCCTTTTCATTGGGACACTGCGTATGAACAATCTCAGGGGTGCTATACTACCAGAGTGATTATAGCTAAACCCTACTCATTAACAACTAAAGGGTAGTTTATTACCTCTCAGACCCTAACAACTTTTCAATTCTTATTATATCTTTGCAAGTGACATCTATCACCTCCAATTTAAACTAAAATGTCACCAAAAAAGGGCAGTAAACCAAATAAAAACAGTAAGCAGATGAAAACCACCTCGCACACTGTGAACACTTTCTTCAAGGCTCTAGAAGCCAAAACCAACGTCTCAGAAGAAACAGAACCCCCTGACCTTGCCGCTTACCAAAGTTCATCAGAATCAGAGAGTGACCAACCCGCTGAAAACATCACTATTCCTACAGCCCTTTTTAACTCAATCCCTTCAAAAAAGGACTTTTCATTGCTAATCCCTCAAGTTAAGCAATGTATCAGAGATGAAATATCTGACCTCAAGAAAGACATGTCTGAGATAGGACATAGGGTTGAGACGCTCGAAAGTACAGAGGATTCACATACTGAAGCCATCTCACAGCTCCATGACACCATTCAACGACAGGGGGCAAATATAGTAGAGCTGGAAGACAAACTAGATGATGCGGAAAACCGCAGCAGGCGCCACAACATCAGGCTGAGAGGTGTCCCCGAGACAATCAACACTACAGACCTAGAGCAGTATCTTCAAAACTTCTTTAGTGCCTTGAGGAAAGAAGAAATCCCGACGAAAATTGACATAGATAGAGCACACAGAGCTCTCCGGCCTAAACCACAAAACGATCAACCACCGAGAGATATCATAGTTAGAATAACCAATTACCAGGTAAAAGAAGAATTAATGAAACTTGCAAGGGAACACCAACCCCTCAGACACGACAATGTGGAGATACAACTATTTGCTGACCTCTCCCAAAGAACCCTGTCTAAACGCAGGGAGCTCAAGCCACTAACCACGCTGCTGAGGAAAAGAAGCATTCCATACAGATGGGGTTTCCCATTCCATCTAATAATACTCTGGAAAGGCAGACGTCTGACTTGCTCTGCGGTGGAAGACATTCAATCTATATGCAAGGAACTGGACATGCAACCACCACATCTTGATGAGATCCCTACGGCTCACAGTAAAGAGCACAGCCCCTCAGGCCCTCCTCCGCTTCCGCAGAGGAGGGAATGGATTCCAGCCCGACAAAGAAGAGCACAAAAACCCACGCCACCCTTGTTGTCCCCCAGAGGTGATAAAGGTTGACTCATACGTGAAGTGGTAAATACCTGAAACTCTCCTCATATCATTAAGTTACTTTCTACACTTAGTGGAATAGTTACCCATATTGATAATGTACCATTTTAGGCTAAGCCTAGTCCTTTATTCTCGTTCACTAACACAAAATGTTTTTTAGTTCTCCGTTAAAATAATGCTATGATACATATCTACAAATGTTGTCTGTTAACGAATCACACTTGTTAATTGTTCTCAACCAGTTGGGAGATTTTCTCCTTTAATTCTAGGAATGTTATATGTAATGATAGTAAAAATTGTATTTTGTTTATTCCTTTTTCCCCTCTTTATGTCACTACCCCCTCTTTCTTCCATTCTCCCTACCTTTCCCCCTCTGTGCTATTCCCAGGGTGCATGCATATCGACCACAGCTACACACCCTTCCACATATTTCCTATTAATGATTGCTCTCCTATATTTCCCCAATGGGTAGTCACGAACCAAATGAACTAATTATCCTTATGCAGAACACTAAAGGATTAAATTGTCCCCAGAAAAGGAGAATGGCCATTAATGACCTTCAGAAAAAAAGCGGGCATATCCTGATGCTCCAAGAGACACATTTTAAAGCCGAAAAGGTTCCTAAATACTTCAACCCACAGTACCCACAGCATTACCACAGTACACATCCCAGTAAAAAAGTAAATGGAGTCAGTATTCTGCTCCACAAATCCTTACCTTTTGTCAAAACTCACTGTATCTCAGATAAAGAAGGTAGATACCTATGCTTGAAAGGACTATTGTATGGTAAACCAATAACCCTTGTTAATATTTACACCTCTAACTCCAGACAAGACAAATTCATAAACTTGGTCTCAGACCTAATAATGAAAGAAGCGAAGGGCTCTCTCATAGTCGCAGGGGACTTCAATTTCCCCCTTGACCCCACGGTTGATTGCTCTAACCCAGAGTCTAGAACCAAAACCCCAAATCTATCTAAAATCTGGCAGAAACTCAGGACCTTAGGTTTACACGACGTTTGGAGATACTTTAACCCCCAAAAGCGAGATTACACCTTTTTTTCTCACCCTAAACGTAACTACTCTAGATTAGACTACATATTAATGGACCATTTGCTTCTTTCTCACTCCAGAAACTCACAGATAAAACATACCTCCTGGTCAGATCACTCCTTAGTCGCATGCAACTTCAGATGGCCATCTGCCCCATTCAGGGCCTTTCAGTGGAGACTTTACGATTCCATTTTACTAGACCCAACCCAGACCAAACTTTTCGCAAATCATATCAAAGATTATTTTGCACTTAATTCTACACCAGATGTAAGTTTGGCAACCCTTTGGGAAGCCCATAAATGCACAATCAGGGGAGAATTTATCAAAGTAAAAGCGCAAATCCAAAAGAAAAATAGACTAGAAATAGAACGCATATCTTCCGAGATATCTAATCTAGACTACGCACACAAGGTCAATCCCCTAGATAATATTGTCCTAGAAGAACTCAAAGAAAAAAGAGATAAATTAAACTCCATCCTTCATATCAAGTCACAAAGACAATTACTACACCTCCAACAAACCTTCTACAGGGAGTGCAACAAACCAGGGAAATACCTTGCAAAAGCCTTAAAAAAACAGCAACAAAAAACATATGTACACTCATTAAAATCTACGCAAGGTAAACACCTAGAAGACACCCTTTCCATAGCGAACGAGTTCCAAAGTTTTTACCACAAATTATACAACTTACATCCTAACCGAAACACGCAAACCCACAGACAATTATGTCGTCAATACCTTGAGAATACCACACTCACACAACTGACTCCTGAACAAAGCGAACTTCTGGAAAAACCTATCCTCCCCTCAGAGGTAAAGGATGCAATACGACAATTAAAACAAAACAAAGCCCCTGGCCCGGACGGGTTCACAGGTTCCTATTATAGAAAATTTGCAGATCTTTTGGTCCCACACTTAACTGA
Source organism: Bombina bombina (assembly GCF_027579735.1). Classification (NCBI taxonomy): domain Eukaryota; kingdom Metazoa; phylum Chordata; class Amphibia; order Anura; family Bombinatoridae; genus Bombina; species Bombina bombina. The sequence goes on from NC_069501.1 coordinate 170,733,981, forward strand.
CTTATTTAATTATATCTCTGACTCGCACCCTTTCCCAGAAAGCATGCTACAGGCCAATATTTCTGTCATTGCCAAACCAGGTAAACCTCCCGACACCCCAGCCAACTTCAGACCCATTTCCCTTCTCAACGTAGACCTAAAACTCTACGCTAAGATCCTTGCTTCCCGACTTAACAACATCCTACCGTTATTAATCCACCAAGACCAGGTGGGTTTTGTACCTCACAGAGAGGCTAAAGACAACACTGTCAAAGTCCTTAATCTTTTAGAATTTATATCACAAAATAAAATTCTGACTGTTTTTCTCTCTACCGATGCCGAAAAGGCATTTGACAGACTGGACTGGACTTTTCTTCATGAAACCCTAAGACGATTTAATTTTCCTGACCCCTTCATCCAGAAAATACTAGCCCTATATACCAACCCGACGGCTCAAGTCAGAATCAACGGTACACTCTCTGACCCCTTTGAAATCAGAAATGGATCCCGTCAGGGATGCCCACTATCCCCACTCCTATTCATCTTAGCCCTAGAACCGCTAGCTACTAAAATAAGACATAATCACCTGATCCAAGGGATAAAAGTCGATGACCAAACTTACAAACTTGCGTTCTTCGCAGATGACATACTCCTTACTCTCACAAACCCTCTCCCCTCTCTCAGGACATCTATCTCGGAATTAGACGTCTACGGGACCGTGTCTAACTTCCTGGTTAATATGACCAAATCAGAATACCTGCCTATAAACCTTACCACCCAACTCCTAGAAGAGTTAAAATTGACTTGCCCCCTAAAACCACAAACAAAATATTTGAAATACCTTGGTATTAATATCACCCCTAATATAACAGACTTCCGCTCACAAAATTATGGTAACTTAATTTCAGAGTTCAAGAGTCTTACTTCAGCTTGGATGCCTAAAAATATTTCATGGCTTGGTAGGATCCATGCCACAAAAATGACCCTACTTCCAAAAGTTTTATACATCCTTCAAACAATCCCCATTCCAGGCATTCAAAAGGATTTAGATATCTTGCAAAAAATTATTAACGATTATATTTGGAAGTGCAGGCCACCTAGAATCAATAAAAATACGCTACACAAACTTCCCACTGAAGGAGGCTTGGGTGTCCCACACCTTCGATCTTATAAATTAGCTGTCTCATTGCAGAGAATTTCAGAATGGTGTAAGCTTAGCGGCCCTAGTCCTAAAAATTGGGTACAACTGGAAAACACCCTATCATTATCACAGAGACTAGACGAGATTTGCTGGAACCCTGGGTTCTTCAACAAGTACGTAATTTCATCCTCCTCTATCACAAATGAAACATGGTCAGACTGGAGACGAACCAACAAATCCCCAAACAAAATATCTTCCAAGTACTCCCCCCTGACCACAATCCTAAACAATCCAGAATTCCCACCGGGACTTACTCAATCCTTAACCCATCTTACAAACCCGTATAAACCCCTTCCCATATCTCTTTTAACGGATGGTAGCCATAACCTTAAATCTATTTCCCAACTTGAAACCTTAAACCACCCAATTCTATCTTCTTGGCTCCGATTCCACCAAATTAGACATTATATAGTTACGCACAAATGCATGAAAGACTTGACACGTCCACTTACTCCTTTTGAACAAATGTGTCATACAACAGGAAACCTACGTGGCACCATCTCCAAATTACATAAATTAATTCTACATGAGACTTTCCCACATCTCCCGACTTACACCAAAAGATGGGACCTAGAATTAGAGGTGAACACCCCCCCAAAACTTTGGACACGTAGATTTGACAACCTAGCACACTCAGCACATTCAGCACATGCTAAAGAGACCAATATCAAAATAATGATGAGATGGTACCTGACACCAGCAAGGTTGAAATCTATCTATAAAAACTCATCTCCAACCTGCTGGAGAGGAGGATGCACTCAAGAAGGACACATCACACACATTTGGTGGGACTGTGTATATATAAAACCTTTTTGGACACAAATTTTTGAAAACATCAATAGAACTCTGGGCACAAATTTAGTCCCCACCCCAGATTTAGTCTTACTATGCCAACCCCCTGATATCAATTGCAAAATAAGAAAACACCTTTTCCAAATAATGCTAAATGCTGCAAACCAGTTAATCCCTAGAAAATGGAAAACGTCATTGGCACCCTCCACGCAAGAATGGACAACACTAGTTCACAAAAATCTCCTCTTGGAGAGATTATACTACCTTAAATTGGGACAAATCTCTTTATACCAAGATATGCTCTTCCTGTGGGAGTCTTTCACCTATAATAGCGCTTAAACCACGCCCAGCAAAAGCATTGGCACCCTACCAACCCTGCTGTTTCTACTCTTAAACTTTTCCCTGTTTCTCCCTTTCCTCTGCTTCTTTTCCATTTCCCCTATCTAAGTTGTATGCTTCTTGAAATAAAAATTGTTTTCAATGATACATATATGTGACATACCACGTTTGGAGGGCTCCCTCCTGAGTTTCCTACTAAGGTAGGATAAGCCACTAGTCCTATCTTTGAGACAACAGGGGTTCCTTTACTTTTTCTAACTCTCAACATCCTCTTCAACAAGGAACTCTAATTCTTTAGCACATGATGAAGAAACTAAAGAGCATTGGACTATGGTTTGTTCACGTAATAATTGACAATTCCTCGAACCATAAGTTGATTGATTATGTTTAGCTTAATATATGTATTGTTTCTTTATTTCGTTGTTGAGCTGCGACTCAATACTGCTGTTCCCTATGTCTATTCACAGTTCATATTGTATTGAAAATAAAAAGAAAACATAAATAAAAAAAAATAATTAAATACAATATCTACAAATAAATACAATGAAATAAACTATCTAAAGTACAAAAAATAAAAAAGAACTAAGTTACAAAAAATAAAAAAATATTTACAAACATAAGAAAAATATTACAACAATTTTAAACTAATTACACCTACTCTAAGCCCCCTAATAAAATAACAAAGACCCCCAAAATAACAAAATGCCCTACCCTATTCTAAATTACTACATTTCAAAGCTCTTTTACCTTACCAGCCCTGAACAGGGCCCTTTGCGGGGCATGCCCCAAGAAATTCAACTCTTTTGCCTGTAAAAAAAAACATACAATACCCCCCCAACATTACAACCCACAACCCACATACCCCTAATCTAACCCAAACCCCCCTTAAATAAACCTAACACTAAGCCCCTGAAGATCTTCCTACCTTGTCTTCACCCTACCAGGTTCACCGATCCGTCCTGAAGAGCTCCTCCGATGTCCTGATCCAAGCCCAAGCGGGGGGCTGAAGAGGTCCATGATCCGGCTGAAGTCTTCATCCAAGCGGGAGCTAAAGAGGTCCATGATCCGGATGAAGTCTTCTATCAACGGCATCTTCAATCTTCTTTCTTCCGGATCCATCTTGCAGACCTCCGACGCGGAACATCCTCTTCTCCCGACGCCTACTAGCCGAATGACGGTTCCTTTAAGGGATGTCATCCAAGATGGCGTCCCTCGAATTCCGATTGGCTGATAGAATCCTATCAGCCAATCGGAATTAAGGTAGGAATATTCTGATTGGCTGATGGAATCAGCCAATCAGAATCAAGTTCAATCCGATTGGCTGATTCGATCAGCCAATCAGATTGAGCTTGCATTCTATTGGCTGTTCCGATCAGCCAATAGAATGCGAGCTCAATCTGATTGGCTGATTGGATCAGCCAATCGGATTGATCTTGATTCTGATTGGCTGATTCCATCAGCCGATCAGAATATTCCTACCTTAATACCGATTGGCTGATAGAATCCTATCAGCCAATCGGAATTCGAGGGACGCCATCTTGGATGACGTCCCTTAAAGGAACCGTCATTCGGCTAGTAGGCGTCGGGAGAAGAGGATGTTCCGCGTCGGAGGTCTGCAAGATGGATCCGGAAGAAAGAAGATTGAAGATGCCGTTGATAGAAGACTTCATCCAGATCATGGACCTCTTCAGCTCCCGCTTGGATGAAGACTTCAGCCAGATCATGGACCTCTTCAGCTTAACTTAGGTTAGGATTTATTTTACAGGTAAATTTGTAATTATTTTAACTATTTTAGCTATTAAATAGTTCTTAACTATTAAATAGCTATTGTACCTGGTTAAAATAATTACAAAGTTGCCTGTAAAATAAATATAAATCCTAAAATAGCTACAATGTAATTATTCGTTATATTGTAGCTATATTAGGGTTTATTTTACAGGTAAGTATTTAGCTTTAAATAGGAATAATTTATTTAATAAGAGTTAATTAATTTTGTTAGATTAAAATTATATTTAACTTAGGGGGGTGTTAGTGTTAGGGTTAGACTTAGCTTTAGGGGTTAATACATTTATTAGAATAGCGGTGAGCTCCGGTCGGCAGATTAGGGGTTAATAATTGAAGTTAGGTGTTGGCGATGTTAGGGAGAGCAGATTAGGGGTTAATACTATTTATTATAGGGTTAGTGAGGCGGATTAGGGGTTAATAACTTTATTATAGTAGCGGTGCGGTCCGCTCGGCAGATTAGGGGTTAATAAGTGTAGGCAGGTGGAGGCGACGTTGTGGGGGGCAGATTAGGGGTTAATAAATATAATACAGGGGTCGGCGGTGTTAGGGGCAGCAGATTAGGGGTTCATAAGGATAACGTAGGTGGCGGTCGGCAGATTAGGGGTTAAAAAAATGTAATCGAGTGGCGGCGATGTGGCGGGGCCTCAGTTTAGGGGTACATAGGTAGTTTATGGGTGTTAGTGTACTTTAGAGTACAGCAGTTAAGAGCTTTATGAACCGGCGTTAGCCCAGAAAGCTCTTAACTACTGACTTTTTTCCTGCAGCTGGAGTTTTGTCGTTAGATGTCTAACGCTCACTTCAGACACGACTCTAAATACCGGAGTTAGAAAGATCCTATTGAAAAGATAGGATACGCAATTGACGTAAGGGGATCTGCGGTATGGAAAAGTTGCGGCTGAAAAGTGAGCGTTAGACCCTATTTTGAGTGACTCCAAATACCGGAGTTAGCCTAAAACCAGCGTTAGGAGTGTCTAACGCTGGTTTTCATGGCTAACGCCAAACTCCAAATCTAGGCCGTAGAAAGGCTGTGGTCCAACAATCCTGTCTATTTCCTGCTGTGTATTTTATTTTATAGATCTTGAGATCAAAGTCGTCTGATCTTGTATTTCAGCTAATGCCTGCTATTTTTCAGCCTATTAAAATATCTCTCAGCCAATTGTGCGATATTAGCATTGATAATGTTATTGCAAAGGGCCAGAGTCAGTGCCGTTTTTTTAAGAAAAATAAAAAATAAAAATCCCCTTTTTTACCTGTTTGCTATTCGCCAGAGACGTCTTTCATTAGGCCTCGGTCTCTCCGGTTTGCAGCCTCTGTGTTATTGAGTCCCTGGTGCGCAATATACTCTTAAAGCTGCGTGAGTTATTGAGCCATGCAGATTTATATAAACACACAGACCGGGGTGTTGGATGTCGCCTTCCTTGCTGCCAGGCAAAGTGTCGCAGTTTTGTTTTATTGAGGCCCAGCCTTCCCGCTTAGTTTTTTCTAGGTGCTACAAACTCCACCGCAGCGCAAAACAAGGTGCCTTTAAAGTAGCCTGGTGGTCTGAGGGAGTTTCCCCTACACTTATGAAATTTTATATCACATTTGCCGTGTTACAGATGCCGTTTTAGGGGGTCTGAGCTCCGGAGCTAGTTCAGTGAGCGGCCATTACACAGTGCGGCCAAGCCCCGCCTCCATATTTATTTTTTATCATATATATATATATATATATATATATATCGATTGTGGGAAACGGCACTCGCCAAATAAACATCCACCAGGTGCTCGGCAGGGCAAAATACACACAGTAGAATAGAACTGGGTCCAACGGACGGCCTCCGTTGTTAAAGGTGATCCAAGAACAGCCGGCACACAGGAATTTTTCAAAGATCCGATTTATTAGGCAAAAGAGAAACCAGACGTTTCGGCTCTACCGTGAGCCTTTCTCAATGGTATACAGACCGGATAATGTGAACCCCAAAACACCACCCCTAAATACCTACCCTAAGCTAAGTGACAGCCAATCAGCTTGCACGACTGTGCCGCTCCTTCCCGCGCATACTAATCACACCTGGAAATTCAATAACAGCTGATTCCCGGCAAGCGCGTCATGACGTCATCACGCCACACCGCGCTGCATGGAAATATCTGTGTCACAGGTATCCATGGCAACACAGGGTAAACAAATACCTCCGGTTACCATGGAGATGCGTGGGAGAAGTCGTGTATGCAGCCAAACACCCGATGGGCACAAGTGTAAAGTGACAAAGTGGTAACCAAAAAATGGGCCATAAGTGGATGCCCTATTCAAACAACAGTGAACAATAAGTTACATATAAAACAGGTATCTATATTATTGGATACAGGGTAATTAACCACATAACTGTAGAAAATGGCTTATTCCGCTACATAAACCCAAGGTTCAGCAAACAACACAGCCCTCTATACCCAATACGGTATCAGGGCATGTGGGATGTAGCAAGCAAACATAAACCAAATATGGTCAAAATGTAGTGTATTAACATTGTATTGGCATCATACTCTAGAGGAGTAGGTAGAAACATATCACAGCAGGATGACTCCCATAGTGTCCATATTTATTTATAACAGCAGCCAAAGTCTATGTTGGCATTCAGTCACTGAGGTGTTACTGTGTCCAGGGTGAAAATCCACCGAGCCTCCATCTTCAGCAATGCTCGTCCTCTGTCCCCACCTCGCCTATGGCGAGGGACATGGTCAATTAGTATTACCCGTAGTGAAGCGACACTATGGCCCGCTTCCGCAAAGTGGCGTGCCACTGGCTGTTCTGACCGTCCCTTATCAATGGCCTGACGGATCGCCGTCTTGTGATTGGCCAGACGTTCCTTGAATGGTGTCACTGTTTTGCCAATGTAGTATTTGGAACATGGACAGATAATGGCATAAATCACAAATCCCGTGGAGCAGGTAAGTCTGTGTTTAATTTTGTATCTCTTGTTGTTATGGGGATGTTGGAAGGTGGTCCCTGCCAGGAGGTTGTTGCATGTGACACAACTGCCACACTTGTAGCAACCTGGTTTTCCTCTGCTCAGCCACATCTGTTTTTCGTAGCAGTGTGTAGGGTCACTTAACACCAGCAGATCCCTCAGATTGCTTGCCCGTTTATTTACCACTCTTGGTTCTGGCATGTCCGTGAAGGGAAGGCTTGTGTCCTTGGACAACATTAACCAGTTCTTTTTAATCACATTCTGTGCCAACCTAGACCTTGGGGTGTAAGTTGTTATGAAGTTCAATCGCCTAGGTTGTTCATTCCTAATTCTTTTAGTAGTAGCCGAGTCTTGAGTTAAATCCAGTGCCTTACAGCATTGTTGTTCTATGAGCGTTGGTGGATAGCCCCTCTCCAGAAATTTTTCAGACATTTCAACAAGCTGTTTCTCCTTACGGGAGTCATCCGTGTTGTTACGGACAACCCGCAGGAGTTGAGAGGAACTGACACCATCCTTTTGAAATTTGGGGTGGAAACTATGATATTGGAGAATGGAATTTTTGTCGGTCGGTTTCTTAAACAGAGTTGTTTCTATCTTATATCCCTTCATAGTTTTACTTTGCAGGAAAAAAATATATATAAAAATTCAAGGCGTTGACTATCCTGTTAAGCTTAAAATTAACAGGTTAAATCAAATCCTTTATACATGCACCCAATGTGAAGATACCTGTGACACAGATATTTCCATGCAGCGCGGTGTGGCGTGATGACGTCATGACGCGCTTGCCGGGAATCAGCTGTTATTGAATGTCCAGGTGTGATTAGTATGCGCGGGAAGGAGCGGCGCAGCTGTGCAAGCTGATTGGCTGTCACTTAGCTTAGGGTAGGTATATAGGGGTGGTGTTTTGGGGTTCACATTATCCGGTCTGTATACCATTGAGAAAGGCTCACGGTACAGCCGAAACGTCTGGTTTCTCTTTTGCCTAATAAATCGGATCTTTGAAAAATTCCTGTGTGCCGGCTGTTCTTGGATCACCTTTAACAACGGAGGCCGTCCATTGGACCCAGTTCTATTCTACTGTGTGAATTTTGCCCTGCCGAGCACCTGGTGGATGTTTATTTGGCGAGTGCCTTTTCCCACAATCGATTTGTATCTACATTTTTTTGAAACGTGCACCCACTCACTTATTTCCTATATTGACATTTGCTGCTATACCTGTGGATAATACTCAGGACCTGCTCAGTTGCCTTCACTGAGGCTGATGCAGCCCGCATTCGTTGTGAGGCAGACCTGCAGGAGTTAGAGGAAACCAAAGGTGAGACACCTAACAATATTTATCACAAGCTTTTACATCTTGAAAAGAAAGAAGTAGATTTTCATTTGCATGCGGTATACTTATCAAAATACCACAAATTGAAATTTATACCTAGAGGGTTTAGGGTAAAAAACATCCCCACTTTGGGTAGAAATAACATCGATTTCTGTAGAAGATGGTGTGGTATCCTAAGTAAGTGTTCCCATGATCTTATGCTGTTGGTGATAGAGGAGGTTTCTAAGCTTAAATCTAATATTAGAAAAGAAATTGACACGGTAAAATACTCTGCTGACTATTCTCACATCTGACACTACCACTGACTGGATCACTAAACTTAAGACCCAAATTGATAAGTACAAACAAGACCTCCTGACCTTCAAAAACAAAAAATTTGTGACTGTTGAAAATGATTATAGAGAGAAGAAGGTGTACAGTTGGTTGTTTGGGAGGGATAATTTTTGGACTGGATGTAGGAGACAGCCCTTTAACAAAAATAGACGCACTAACCTCACTACAGTGGACAGCAGTGGGGGTGACTCATCAGAAGGTGAGAACCAGACCCCTAGCATCAGTACACACAGTGGAGTAACCACACGCTCTGCCCAGAAGCCCCCTTTAGCCGTTGGCCCAGAGGTGGAAACCTCAGGAGGGGGAGGGGCAAGACGAAAAAACCAGCAACGCCAGAAAAAAACACAATAGTTTATAATTTAAGCAAACGCCCCCTTACCTGTGACAAACTAAAAATATTGAACAAAGGACTATCCTTTATACCTACCCCAAGCTGTGATTTATTTGACCTGCTGGTTGATATGGGAGATTCCAAAGACAACTAAAGCTTAAAGATTTCTTTAAAGATTCTGAGGAATATACCCCTAAACCTTTCAAGATGAAAAGTACATTTGAACCCAGTAACACCCATTCATCAATCAAAACGTTTCACCAAATTTGCACCACCTCACTTATAGAATCGCATAAAAGCCTACCCATGTCTAGGGATAACCTGACAGGTGGAGAGAGGCGGGCCATTAAATTTTTGTCTACTGACAGGGATATAGTCATTAGGCCAGCGGACAAGGGTGGTGCTACTGTGATACTTGACTATTCACAGTACAGAGGGGAGGCATACAAACAGCTACAAGATACTGATACATATCGCCCACTCCAATCCAATCTGACATTACTGTTTAAAAAACAAACTGACTCATTCTTAGAACTGGCCCTCCAGGCAGGTGTCATCAATAATGATGTATTGGGATTTCTTACGGTAGAGCATCCGATTTGTCCAATTCTCTACCTACTACCGAAGATACACAAATCGCTTGAGGACCCTTCTGGCAGACCGATTGTTTCTGCCAGGGGATCACTCATGCAACCATTGGCAGAGTTTATTGACTTCTACCTCCAACCAGTAGTACAGAACACATCAGCACATTTGAAAGATTCTTCGGAATTAATTAAACTGCTGAAAGGTATGGATGACTTGACCACAAGTGACATTTTAGTCACAATGGATGTGGTAAGTTTATATACCATGATCCCCCATGCCCATGGTATTGACATGGTAAGACGAATCCTAATTGACAACCATATGTACACGGGCCCCCCTATCGAATTTCTTCTAAACCTGTTGGAGTTCTGTCTAGAGAAAAGCTATTTTTGTTTTGAGGATAAATATGGGCACAGCGATGGGGTTGAACATGGCCCCATCCTATGCCAACATCTACATGGCGATGTATGAGGAAGACAATGTTTTCTCTAGACAGAACCCCATCAGATTATACAGACGGTATATAGATGATGTCTTTCTAGTGTGGAGTGGCACATCTGAGAGTCTTGCCAAATGGGTTGATGAATTGAATTCCCTTGACTCAACCATCAGATTTAAAATGGAACACAGCAGGGATAAAATCCACTTTTTGGATTTAGAAATCTTTAAGGTTGAAACTATGAAGGGATATAGGTTAGAAACAACTCAGTTTAAGAAACCGACCGACAAAAATTCCATTCTCCACTATCATAGTTTCCACCCCAAATTTCAAAAGGATGGTGTCAGTTCCTCTCAACTCCTGTGGGTTGTCCGTAACAACACGGATGACTCCCGTAAGGAGAAACAGCTTGTTGAAATGTCTGAAAAATTTCTGGAGAGGGGCTATCCACCAACGCTCATAGAACAACAATGCTGTAAGGCACTGGATTTAACTCAAGACTCGGCTACTACTAAAAGAATTAGGAATGAACAACCTAGGCGATTGAACTTCATAACAACTTACACCCCAGGGTCTAGGTTGGCACAGAAAGTGATTAAAAAGAACTGGTTAATTTTGTCCAAGGACACAAGCCTTCCCTTCATGGACATGCCGGAACCTAGAGTGGTATATAAACGGGCAAGTAATCTGAGGCATCTGCTGGTGTTAAGTGACCCTAGACACTGCTATGAAAAACAGATGTGGCTGAGCAGAGGAAAACCAGGTTGCTACAAGTGTGGCAGTTGCATCACATGCAACAACCTCCTGGCAGGGACCACCTTCCAACATCCCCATAACAACAAGAGATACAAAATTAAACACAGACTTACCTGCTCCCCGGAATTTGTGATTTATGCCATTATCTGTCTATTTTCCAAATACTACATTGGGAAAACAGTGACACCATTCAAGGAACGTCTGGCCAATCACAAGACGGCGATCCGTCAGGCCATTGATAAGGGACGGTCAGAACAGCCAGTGGCATGCCACTTTGCGGAAGCGGGCCATAGTGTCGCTTCACTACGGGTAATACTAATTTACCATGTCCCTCGCCATAGGCGAGGTGGGGACAGAGGACGAGCATTGCTGAAGATGGAGGCTCGGTGGATTTTCACCCTGGACACAGTAACACCTCGGGGACTGAATGCCAACATAGACTTTGGCTGCTGTTATAAATAAATATGGACACTATGGGAGTCATCCTGCTGTGATATGTTTCTACCTACTCCTCTAGAGTATGATGCCAATACAATGTTAATACACTACATTTTGACCATATTTGGTTTATGTTTGCTTGCTACATCCCACATGCCCTGATACCGTATTGGGTATAGAGGGCTGTGTTGTTTGTTGAACCTTGGGTTTATGTAGCGGAATAAGCCATTTTCTACAGTTATGTGGTTAATTACCCTGTATCCAATAATATAGATACCTGTTTTATATGTAACTTATTGTTCACTGTTGTTTGAATAGGGCATCCACTTATGGCCCATTTTTTGGTTACCACTTTGTCACTTTACACTTGTGCCCATCGGGTGTTTGGCTGCATACGCGACTTCTCCCACGCATCTCCATGGTAACCGGAGGTATTTGTTTACCCGGTGTTGCCATGGATACCTGTGACACAGATATTTCCATGCAGCGCGGTGTGGCGTGATGACGTCATGACGCGCTTGCCGGGAATCAGCTGTTATTGAATGTCCAGGTGTGATTAGTATGCGCGGGAAGGAGCGGTACAGTCGTGCAAGCTGATTGGCTGTCACTTAGCTTAGGGTAGGTATTTAGAGGTGGTGTTTTGGGGTTCACATTATCCGGTCTGTATACCATTGAGAAAGGCTCACGGTAGAGCCGAAACGTCTGGTTTCTCTTTTGCCTAATAAATCGGATCTTTGAAAAATTCCTTTGTGCCGGCTGTTCTTGGATCACCTTTAACAACGGAGGCCATCCATTGGACCCAGTTCTATTCTACTATATATATATATATATATATATATATATATATATATATATATATATATATATATATACCTATGTATTGTCCACTGACATCTACAGATACCTTGACAATATTTCAGATAAAGCATGCAATTTTAAGCAACTTTCTAGTTTACTCCTATTATTCATTTTAATTTGTTCTTTTGCTATCTTTATTTGAAAAGTAGGAATGTAAACTTAGAAGCCGACCCATTTTTGGTTCAGCCCCTGGCAAGCTCTTGCTGATTGGTGGCTTAATGTAGCCATCAATCAGCAAGTGCTAACCAGGTGCTGAATTGAAAATGGTCTCCTAAGCTTGTATTCCTGCTTTTTCAAATAAAACTACCAAGCGAGTGAAGAAAAAGTGATAATAGGAGTAAAATAGAAAGTTGCTTAAAATTGCATGCTTTAACTGAATTAGGAAAGAAGAAAAATTGGGTTTCATATCCCTTCAATGAGCCGTATTAGGATACATATAAGGGATTTCCCTACCTTTGCACAGGAGAAACAGTCATAGTAATTGAACTACTGATCAGTCTAAAGAGGAAAATAGCAAAAACAGATATGATGGAACCAAAGTCTTGATAAGGGGAATATTTATTAGGCTGTGCCAATAAACATCGGCCTCTGATGAAGCGCATGTGCGCATGCGTGAATTGCATCAAGCGATACTGTTTGTGACCCACCTACCGATGTTAATTGGCACAGCCTAATAAATATTACACTTCTATCCACCAGAGCCTTACCTTTTGAGGCAAAAGCAGAGGTATGTAAGGGGGAAGGTACACTGGTTCTAACAACTTTGTGTTATTTTGGTCCTGGAACTAACCGATTGGACTTAAGGGACTCTTGAGACTGATATACTTTTGGAACTTTTACCAACTGACTTTGTTTAAATACTTTACTCAACATATACTGCAGATGAGTTATATGATATATTCTGGACACTCTTTTTTGTTTTGATTTTAAAGAGGAAAATGCTTAAATTCTGACCTGCTAGGAAAAACCAGTTCAAAGGAACATTCTATTCAAAATTATTTTTATTTTTTATCTGTATGAAAGAACAGTATTGGAAAATTTAGAAAATAATAGATAAATGTTTAAAATGAATATAATAAACAATATCAGTTTGTATTTACTCATTTTCACTGACTTCTAAGGACGATTCCTTATTGAGAGGGGCACACCTCTGCAAGAAAATGTTTTTTTAGGACAGGAACATAGATTTAAAAAAATAATCCTTAAATTCTACCATTACTGCTAATAATAATAATAATAATAATAATAATAATAATAATAGTAATAATAATAATATTATCAGTGTAAAGACTTTTGTAATGGCCTTTTTTAAAGATGAAACAAAGAAAAAAGGTGACTACAGTGTTTCTTCACATTGGGTGCATGTATAAAGGATTTGATTTAACCTGTTAATTTTAAGCTTAACAGGATAGTCAACGCCTTGAATTTTTATATATATTTTTTTCCTGCAAAGTAAAACAGCTTTGTTATACACTTTCACTATTTCCTTTACCTGCGTTGCGTGTTGATTTTCTAATTCTCAGAACTGTAAATGCACAATGCAGACTTCTCAAGGCAAACCCTGTTATGTATAATTCACTTAACTGGCTTCAATAGATAACTAAAAAAATGTTTATACATTCTATAATAATACCTGTTACTAGTCTTATCTTTTCAAGAACAAGCCCGTAATTGGCTCCTTCAAAATTGCAAGTGTGTGTGCAAGGTGTGGCTATAGGAAAGCAATTACAGCAAATAAAATGTTAATTTGCTTTAATATTTTTAGGCTTATTTTATATATTTTATGTTAGAAAAAAAATGAAGCCAACATAATATATCCACAATCATGCATTAAATTCCAAAACAGACCTAATACTAAGAGAAAATATCTAAAATAACTTAGAAGGATAAAGAACCCACTAAATATTGTGTGATTGGGATACGCCTGACTAATTATAGGTTTACTTGGAGACAGGACTACTTAAACTACTTTTATTAGATGAATTAATTCTATAGCAAGACAACAGAAATATCTTGCAAGGGGAATCGATCTGTGTTCTTTTAAAGGGACACAGAAACCAAAATTTTTCATTCGTGATTCAGATAGAGCATGCAATTTTAAGCAACTTTATAATTTACTCCTATTATCAAATTTTCTTCATTCTCTTGGTATCTTTATTTGAAATGCAAGAATGTAAGTTTAGATGCCGCCACATTTTTGGTGAACAACCTGGGTTGTTCTTGTTGATTGGTGGATAAATTCATCCACTAATAAAAAAGTGCTGTCCGCAGTTCTGAACCAAAATAAAAAGCTTAGATGCCTTCTTTTTCAAATAAAGATAGCAAGAGAATGAAGAAGAAAAAATGATAAAAGGAGTAACTTAGAAAGTTGCTTACAATTGCATGCTCTATCTGAATCACAAAAGAACAAATTTGGGTTCAATGTCCCTTTAATGTTAATTAAACAAGAAGAAAATCAATATATTAATAAAGAATGCATATACAAATAACATTTCTTACATCTAGTTTTCCAATAGTTTAATAAAAAAAAAATAGCAATTTCCAGAATTTACTTACGGCTAGATTACGAGTTTTGCAGTAAGAGCTGCTCGGTGCTAACTTGCAAGTTATTTGCACCGCTCACCTCCCTACAGCGCTGCTATTACAGGTTTACAAAAACCCAGCGTTAGCAGGCAAGAAGTGAGAATTGAGAAAAATTGAGCTCCATACTGCACTCCAATACCAGCGCCGCGGTGAGCTGGTTCTACGTGCTTGTGCACGATTTCCCCATAGACATTAATGGGGAGAGCCAGCTGAATAAAAGCCTAACACCTGCAATAAAGGAGCGTAAAGCTCCATAACGCAGCGCCATTGATTCCTATGGGGGAAAAAAAGTTATGTTTACACCTAACACCCTAACCTAAACCCCGAGTCTAAACACCCCTAATCTTACACTTATTAACCCCTAATCTGCTGCCCCCAACATCACTGCCACCTACATTACACTTATTAACCCCTAATCTGCCACCCCCAAACATTGCCGCCACCTACCTACACTTATTAACCCCGCCCGACACCGCCGACACCTACATTATACTTATTAACGCCTAATCTGCTGCCCCCACCACCACCTACATTATACTTATTAACCCCTAATCTGCCACCCCCGACATCGCCGCCACCTACCTACACTTATTAACCCCGCCCGACACCGCCGACACCTACATTATACTTATTAACGCCTAATCTGCTGCCCCCGCCACCACCTACATTATACTTATTAACCCCTAATCTGCCACCCCCGTCATCGCTGCCACCTACAGTACACTTATTAACCCCTAATCTGCCACTCCCAATGTCGCCGCTACTATACTAAAGTATACCCCTAAACCTAACCCTAAAACCCCCTACTTTAATATAATTAAAATAAATCTAATAAAAAATTCCTATCATTAACTAAATAATACCTATTTAAAACTAAATACTTACCTGTAAAATAAACCCTAAGCTAGCTACAATATAACTAATAGTCACATTGTAGCTATCTTAGGTTTTATTTTTATTTCACAGCTAAGTTTGTATTTATTTTAACTAGGTAGACTAGTTAGTAAATAGTTATTAACTATTTACTAGCTACCTAGTTAAAATAAATACAAATTTACCTGTAAAATAAAACCTAACCTGAGTTACACTAACACCTAACCTTACACTGAAATTAAATAAATTACATTAATTAAATCCAATTAACTAAATTACAAAGAAAAACCCACTAAATTACACAAAATAAAAAATAAATTATCAGATATTTTAAACTAATTACACCTAATCTAATAGCCCTATGAAAAAAAAGCCCCCCAAAAATAAAAAAAAACCTAGCCTAAACTAAACTACCAATAACCCTTAAAAGGGCCTTTTGCGGGGCATTGCCCCAAAGAAATCAGCTCTTTTACCTGTAAAAAAAACAAAAAAACAACAACCCCCCAACAGTAAAACTAGGATAGGATTGAGCTTGCATTCTATTGGCTGATTGGAACAGCCAATAGAATGCCAGCTCAATCATATTGGCTGAATGGATCAGCCAATAAGATTGAACTTTAATCCTATTGGTTGATTGCATCAGCCTATAGGATTTTTTCTACCGTAATTCCGATTGGCTGATAGAATTCTATCAGCCAATCAGAATCTAAGGGACGCCATCTTGGATGACGCCGCTTAAAGGAACCTTCATTCGTCGGGTAGTCGTCGGATGAAGAGGATGCTCCACATCGGATGTCTTGAAGATGGACCCGCACCGCGTTGGATGGATGAAGATAGAAGATGCTGCCTTGATGAAGACTTCTGCCCGTCTGGAGGACCACTTCGCCCGGATTGGATGAAGACTCCTCCCGGCTTCGTTGAGGACTTCGGCCCGGTTGGATGAAGACTTCTGCCGCTTCCTTGAGGATGGATGTCCGGTCTTCAGAACTGTAAGTTGATCTTCATGGGGTTAGTGTAAGGATTTTTTAAGGGTGTATTGGGTGGGTTTTATTTTTAGGTTAGGGTTTGGGCTGCAATAGAGCTAACTGCCCATTTGAGGGCAATGCCCATCCAAATGCCCTTTTCAGGACAATGTGGAGCTTAGGTTTTTTTAGATAGTATTTTATTTGGGGGGTTGATTGTGTGGGTGGTGGGTTTTACTGTTGGGGGGTTGTTTGTATTTTTTTTTACAGGTAAAAGAGGTGATTACTTTGGGGCAATGCCCCGCAAAAGGCCCTTTTAGGGGCTATTGGTAGTTTAGTTTAGGCTAGGGGGTTTATTTATTTTGGGGGGAGCTTTTTTATTTTATAAGGGGTATTAGATTAGGTGTAATTAGTTTAAATATCTTGTAATTTGCTTATTATTTTCTGTAATTTAGTGGGTTTTTTGTACTTTAGCTGATTTAATTTAATTAATTTAATTGTTGTTTATTTAGTTAATTTATTTAATTATAGTGTAGTGTTAGGTGTTATTGTAACTTTGGTTAGGTTTTATTTTACAGGTAATTTTGTATTTATTTTAGCTAGGTAGTTATTAGTTAATAACTATTTAATAACTAGTCTACCTAGTTAAAATAAATACAAACTTGCCTGTAAAATAAAAATAAACCCTAAGATAGCTACAATGTAATTATTAGTTATATTGTAGCTAGCTTAGGGTTTATTTTATAGGTAAGTATTTAGTTTTAAATAGGAATTATTTAGTTATTAATTGTAGGTTTTATTTATATTTATTTTAATTATATTTAAGTTAGGTGGTGTTAGGGTTAGGGTTAGACTTAGGTTTAGGGGTTAATACATTTAGTATAGTGGCAGCGACGTTGGGCGCTACAGATTAGGGGTTAATAAGTGTAGGTAGGTGGCGGCGGTGTCCAGAGCGGCAGATTAGGGGTTAATAAATATAATGTAGGTGTCGGCGATGTCAGGGGCGGCAGATTAGGGGTTAATAAGTGTAAGATTAGGGGGTTCATGTTAGGGTGTTAGGTGTAGACATAACTTTTATTTCCCCATAGGAATCAATGGGGCTGCGTTACTGAGTTTTACGCTGCTTTTTGGCAGGTGTTAGACTTTTTCTAAGCCGGCTCTCCCCGTTGATTCCTATGGTTAAATCGTGCACAGGCACATACGACCAGCTCACCACTGACTTAAGCAGCGCTGGTATTGGAGTGAGGTAAGGAGCACAATTTTGCTCAAAGCTCACTTCTTGCCTTTTAACGCCAGGTTTGTAAAAAACCTGTAATATCAGCGCTGTAGGTAAGTGAGCAGTAAGAAAAAACTGCTCGTTAGCACCGCACAGCTCAAAATGAAAAACTTGTAATCTAGCCGTTTAATTGTAGTGTAAGGTTAGGTGTTAGTGTAACTCAGGTTAGGTTTTATTTTACAGGTAAATTTGTATTTATTTTATCTAGTTAGCTAGTAAATAGTTAACCTCTTAAGGACATATGTCGGAATTTTTCCGTCATAAAACAATTGAGGAAACTGAGAGCTGTGTCCTTAAAGGGTTAATAACTATTTACTAACTAGTCTACCTAGTTAAAATAAATAAAAACTTAGCTGTAAAATAAAAATAAACCCTAAGCTAGATACAATGTAACTATTAGTTATATTATAGCTAGCTTAGGGTTTATTTTATAGGTAAGTATTTAGTTTTAAATAGGAATTATTTAGTTAATGATAGGAATTTTTTATTAAATTTATTTTAATTATATTAAAGTAGGGGGTGTTAGGGTTAGACTTAGGGTTAGGTTTAGGGGTTTATAACTTTAGTATAGTGGCGGCAGATTAGGGGTTAATAAGTGTAGGTAGATAGCGACAACGTTGTGGGCGGCAGATTAGGGGTTAATAATATTTAACTAGTGTTTGCGATGCAGGAGTATGGCGGTTTAGGGGTTAATATGTTTATTATAGTGGCGGCGATGTCTGGAGCAGCAGGTTAGGGGTTAATAATTTTATTTTAGTGTTTGCGATGTGGGAGGGCCTCGGTTTAGGGGTTAATAGGTAGTTTATGGGTGTTAAAGTACTTTAAAGCACTTTAGTTTATGAGTTTTATGTTACAGCGTTGTAGCATAAAACCCATAACTACTGACTTTCAGTTTACGGGTACAGATCTTGACGGTATTGGCTGTACCGCTCACTTTTTAGCCTCCCAGGCAAACTCGTAATACTGGCGCTGTGGAAGTCCAATTGAAAAATGACTTTTTGAAAGCAGTGGTAGTTACGTTGCGTTCCGGCCAAAAAAGTGTGCGGTGCAGCTAAACCTGCAAGACTCGTAATATCAGCGGTAGTGAAAAAGAGCCTTAATGCTGCTTTTTCACTCATACCGCAAAACTCGTAATCTAGCCAATAGTTAAGCAAAATCATTCCAGATCACCTAGCAGTTTTGGATCTGTAATACCTTAGATATTATTGACACCTTAAAACAAATAAAAAAGGGCAAACAGGTACATTTTCTGAAGGAGATCTGTACACATACTAAGAAAAAAATATAAAAAGAACATTTTATTGTATCAGTCTCTTACTGTACAATTACTAAACTGTGGGTTTTCTGTAAAATCGTCTTGAATTGTTAGTTTGTTATTATGTGTGATTGATGTATAGTGCTCACTATATAGAAACTATAAAGCTATTTTAAAATGAGCATAGCTACCAGCACAGAAGAAGAATCTATTACATAATTGGAGAGCACTGCTACTTTTTCTGAAATAAATTGTGCCAAAAGTCCAATCTATGTAACAAAGTAAAAACAAAAATGCAGTACACGGTGATTGCAATGTCAGATTTTCTCTCTCTTTTTTTTTATATGAATGTATAAATATTTAAACAATACTAATACATTTTTTAAATAAAAGTGGAATAATTAATTGTTTTTGTTTAATCTTAATGTATTGATAATGATAAGATTAATTTTAAATCAAATTATTGAATTTATTTAACACTTTTCATAATGGCATTTAATTTAATAGACATGTGCGATTCGGTTCGATTCGGAAATTCGGAAAATTTGAGAAAATTGGCAATTCGGATCGAACCGAATTTCCGAATTAAAATGTTGCCGAACTTTCCGAATCGAACCGAATCGAATTGAATCAATTCGGAAATTCGGATGGCCATTGGGATTACACTAGTATTATACAGTACGTTAGGTTAACACCTAATATACAGTATAATACTAGTCTAATCCCACCTAACACTTACAGAATTGCCGAATTTCCAAACCGAATCAAATTGAATCAATTCGGAAATTCGGATGGCCATTGGGATTACACTAGTATTATACAGTATGTTAGGTTAACACCTAATATACAGTATAATACTAGTCTAATCCCACCTAACACTTACCGAATTGCCAAATTTCCGAACTGAATCGAACCGAATCGTATCGAACCGAATCCAGCCGAATTTCTTTGAATCCGAATGAATCCGAAACGAATCGATTCGACATTTTCCGAATTCGAATCGATCCGTACCGAACTTCGAAAAATTCCAAATCGATCCGAGCCGAACCGAATTTTTTCCCCATGCACATGTCTATAATTTAACACTCTCTCTGATGAGCAATTTCCACACTCCTGTGTGCTATAGATGTTTTTAGTTGTTTAGCCCTATTTGCATTTACTTTAGCTTTTTTTCCTGTGACATGCCCACACAAATTAAACCTCATGTATTTAAGAAGATCAAGCATTTTTAGAAAATAATTTTAGTCTGCAGAGACATAGGACCAGACTACAAGTGAAGTGCTAAATATTGCTTGCATGCAAGTAGTGATGTCGCAAACCTAAAATTTTGGGTTCGCGAACGGCGAACACGAACTTCCAGAACTTTTCGCGAACCGCCCTAGACTTCAATAGGCAGGCAAATTTTAAAACCCACAGGGACTCTTTATAGCCACAATAGTGATGGAAAAGTTGTTTCAAGGGGACTAACACCTGGACTGTGGCATGCCGGAGGGGGATCCATGGCAAAACTCCCATGGAAAATTACATAGTTGATGCAGAGTCTGGTTTTAATCCATAAAGGGCATAAATCACCTAAAATTCCTAAATTGTTTGGAATAACGTGCTTTAAAACATCAGGTATGATGTTGTATCGATCAGGTAGTGTAAGGGTTACGCCCGCTTCACAGTGACAGACCAAACTCCCTGTTTAATGCACCGCAAACAAACGCAAACAGTCCATTTGCACAACCGCAAACTCCCCATTTGCACAAGGTTGGATACCAAGCTAGCCATGTCCTGTTCCTTGTCCTCACTGATGTCATTGAAGGTCGCTTCCTCCACCCAGCCACGTACAACACCAAGGGTCCCCGAAAGGTGACAACAAGCCCCCTGGGACGCCTGTTGTGTTTGGTCTTCCACCTCCTCAAAGCCACCTTCCTCCTCTGACTCCTCTTCTTCAGACTCCTCTCTCTGCATTGACTCTCTCTGCATTATTATAAGGTGTGTTAAGTAGTACTATTCCTATCAATTTAATCCCTGTTACGTCCCCTATCAGGGGACGTGTATATGGCATCGATTTTAGGAACCGGGAGACGGAAAAAGATTCTTGGTCGGTCCTCCTACTTTAAATTTGGGGCACTGCACGTGGAATCTAATGTGCCACCAGATAGGAGTGGTGTGTTAAGTAGTACTATTCTTATCAGTTTAATCCCTGTTACGTCCCCTATCAGGGGAGGTGTATATGGCATCGATTTTAGGAACCAGGAGATGGAAAAAGATGCTCAGTCGGTCCTCCTACTTCAAATTTGGGGCACTGCACGTGCAATCTAATGTGCCACCAGATAGGAGTGGTGTGTTAAGTAGTACTATTCTTATCAGTTTAATCCCTGTTACGTCCCCTATCAGTGTTGTTTTTTTTAAATGTATACTACTGTTACACCAGATATGAGTTGCACTGGTGTGACACTGTGCGCTGGCAGGCAGGCACTGAAACGCACACGTGTGAAGGAAACTGACTGCTATTATTTCACAGTCAAAAAAGTGTTTGTTTTTTTAAATGTACACTACTGTTACAACAGATATGAGTGGTGGCACTGGTGTGACACTGTGCCCTGGCAGGCAGGCACTGAAACGCACACGTGTGAAGGAAACTGACTGCTATTATTTAACACAGTCAAAAAAGTTTTTTGTTTTTTTTTAAAATGTACACTACTGTTACACCAGATATGAGTTGCACTGGGGTGACACTGTGCCCTGGCAGGCACTGAAACGCACACGTGTGAAGGAAACTGACTGCTATTATTTAACACAGTCAAAAAAGTGTTGTTTTTTTTAAATGTGCACTACTGTTACACCAGATATGAGTTGCACTGGGGTGACACTGTGCCCTGGCAGGCAGGCACTGAAACGCACACGTGTGAAGGAAACTGACTGCTATTATTTAACACAGTCAAAAAACTGTTGTTTTTTTAAAATGTACACTACTGTTACAACAGATATGAGTTGCACTGGGGTGACACTGTGCCTTGGCAGGCAGGCACTGAAACGCACACGTGTGAAGGAAACTGACTGCTATTATTTAACACAGTCAAAAAAAGTGTTGTTTTTTTAAATGTACACTACTGTTACACCAGATATGAGTTGCAATGGGGTGACACTGCGCCCTGGCAGGCAGGCACTAAAACGCACACCTGTGAAGGAAAATGACTGCTATTTTTTAACACAGTCAAAAAACTGTTGTTTTTTTAAATGTACACTACTGTTACACCAGATATGAGTGGTGGCACTGGGCAAGTGAGCACAGTATACGCTGTGAGCCTGACACACACGCTGGCAGGCAGGCAACTGCAATTAGATTACACAGGGAAAAAAAAAAGCAGACTGATGTTCTAGCCCTAAAAAGGGCTTTTTGGGGTGCTGTCCTTTCAGCAGAGATCAGATGAGGCCTTCAGGACTGTAGTGGACACTGAATACACTAGCCTAGCTATCGATTTCCCTATTATATCATCAGCAGCTACACTGTCCCTCCTCTCACTAAGAATGCAGCTTCCGAATGAATCTAAAATGGATGCTGTCCAGGAGGTAGGAGGGTCCGGGAGGGAGGGTCTGCTGCTGATTGGCTGGAATGTGTCTGCTGACTGTGAGGTTACAAAAAGAAGGGGTGAGGAGTGAAGCTTAGATCAGACTCAACTTGCTTCCCCAAGTCTGATATGCTCCCAATATCAGATGTGTGAAAGTGTGCAAGGTGGGGGTGGGGAGCGCTCAAAAAGAGCTGTGAGTTGGACTGTGATTCTTAACTATTCCTTAAAATCCTTCAAATCTTCTCACAAAAATCCTAAATTAAAATGTTAATAAATTAATCACTATGTTATGTGGCGGTGGACGTTTCTACAAAAGAGTGTACTCCGTGTTAAAACTTATTTCCCCTAATCGGCAATTTTGTAACAATATATATTGTTTGAAACTTAGTTTAAAGTGCAGTGCGTGTATATATGTGCATTAGTAATATTCCCATCCGCAACAGATACTACTGGTATTTATCCTATTCCTTAACACTTTCTATCCGTAATGTGTAAGCACAATGTTGTGAATACAATATTGTGAATATACTTATAAGTGAATGAAAAAATATGCAGTGGTTTAGAAAAAAACATTTACTTAAAACATGTTAAAATACAAATACAAATACTGTTGCTGAAGACAATTCATATGGTGTTCCGTATCTTTGTAATTAAAGCATATATTAGAGCATATCCATATCCTATGAAAAAGTGTAATTGTTTAAAAATGATGTTTTTCAGTGAGTTCAGATATTGTGATTCTTTAGTAATATATCTGATAGGGTATTCTTAAGTTGTGGCCACAACTAGTCCATAGATTAAAAAGTCCCAAAGGTAAAAACAAATTGGCTCGACTCCCCCTAACCGGACCTCCGATATCCCTTACCTCCGTGATATTTTATCGTGGTGCCGTGGGTTCTGGGAAGAGTGCTTCTGTGTACAAGCCGAGTTTGTTGTTTCTCCCGTCGGCGTGCCGCCGTTTGGGTCGCTTCCGCAACTACTTCCTACCCAGGTGTGTTTGATGTCCGTCTGACGTGGTGCACGGAGGACCTATCGGGTAGCCGGATCGTGGGGGGAGTGTTCCTGTGATCCTTCTGCTGGAGCTAATAGTATCCACACTCGATGTCGTTTTCTACGCGTTTCAGCGCTGTACCTTGCGCCTTTATCAAGACTGTATCTTGATGACGAATAGGGGGCGGATCGAACATCGCATATGTTCGCCCGCCGCGGCGAACGCAAACATGCTATGTTCGCCGGGAACTATTCGCCGGCGAACTATTCGCGACATCACTACATGCAAGTGATATTAGCGCTACACTTTGTAATACCAGTGCAGGTAATGTGAACTGTTATTACAAGTTAATCGCAATGCGAACTCTAGCTCGCATTCACATTGCACTCATGAGAGCATGCTTCCATGGATTCCTATAGGAGCCTCATTCTGATGCTGTCACAAACAGCATCAGAACCTTGTGCAGGGAAGGGGTTAAGTAGCGCAGCATTTTTAAATATATTTGTATATGAATATATGCATATAGATTTATGTGTTTATATGTATATACACATATTAACACATAACTATAAATGCAAATAATCAAATACAT